>NC_057732.1:49389285-49411772 GCF_004010195.1 Chiloscyllium plagiosum | reverse complement strand
ACCTTGACCTCTTTCCACCTATCGCATTTCCGACGCCCCTCCCCCAAGACTCTCCTCCCTATCTTTTATCTTAGCCTGCTGGACAAACTTTCCTCATTCCTGAAGGGCTTATGCCCGAAACGTCGATTCTCCTGTTCCCTGGATACTGCCTGACCTGCTGCGCTTTTCCAGCAACACATTTTCAGCCCATTAAATAAGCAGGCAGAGGCCACATAGGCTTTGTAATGTGAGGGATAAAGTGGGTGAGAGGGACTGAGGCAAGATGTTGTAGGCATTAGTACGAATGGTAGAGCAAGAGCCTTGGTGGGAGGTAGTAGAAGAAGTGAATTAAGTTTGAATTAGTAGAGTGAAGATGGTGACACTTAACCTGGTGGAGCAGAGACGTTCACTGACTTTCTTCCTACCTTGCTGGGCTTTCTTCCAGATGGCTGAGATTGTAATGAGCTTCGGCCAGACTGACGACTTCTGGTGGTGTGGCCTCCTCTGGCAGTCCTGGGGCAAGAGGACGTTTCTCCTCTACAACCCCCAAACCCCTCTTGTCCCAATTTCTCTTTGGTTGCCATATCTGGGGCGAATGGCATAAACCATGCAGAGTGACTCTGGACTGATAGTGCTTGACTGGATGGATAACGACTTTTTAAAAAGAAGTATCCATGCCAGGGCTCCTCAGATGTCTCAGACGTGGCTAATACTTCTGGCTATGGATCGTGGGCTAACAAGGGCATCACAGGGGCTTGGTAGGTTGTCAATTAGATGAGTTGGGAAAATAGTGTTAGAAAATGCACTAGACCTGACAGAACATATCCCTCTATATGACAATTGATAATACTGATGTTGAGCCAACATACAATAAAAGTAAGCTCTAGGCATCAAAACGTTGAGTCTTTTAGTTATTTTGAATGCTGAAAGCAAAATTGCTTTTAATACACATTTTAGAAACAAGTTTGCATGGGGCACTAAATATTACACAAACATACTTCATTTGTTTTGGGACAGGTAGAAAGATGGAACATATTATTCCTGTAAAATATTACCATGAAAATCAGAAAAAATGCAGCACAAATCGGAAAGTATAGCAATATCATCCCGAATGTCAAAATTGCAGGCATCACAAACAAAAAAAAACTACTGTTTCTTGATTCGCATTCATAAAGGTTTTCATTTCCTCATGTTATTTTCTGTAACAAATTATTTAATAAATACAATAATTTTGCACTAATTTCCTTAGTGTCTTGAATTGTGAAAAGTATCCATTTGTAAAATTACCTGGTCCTGAAATATTTTTGCAAGAGGTGCGCAGTCTGTGGACTTAATAAATCTGACAACTTCAGCCACTGACCATTCCAATGGATTACTTTCTAGCACAAGTTTATCTTCTTCATTTTGTCTATTTTCCTACAGTGGATACAAAACAAATTAATTAATTATCACACTAAAATTTTTAAAAAAGCTAATGGGAGGCTGACAGCATCTGCAGGACTATGCATCCTTGTAATATTTGAGTTATTCATCTCAAGAGGGGGGAGACATTTTAAATAATGCTGTGTTGTATACACCCTTTTCAATGATCATATTTGTATGCAATCTGTTACAGCAAGGAGGTAAATGACAAAGAATAGTTTGAAGTATTGATACAATGGAAGTAATGAGCAGTTTCATTTATAGTAAGTTAACTAGATAATCAAATGAAATATTTCCCTTTCTCAGGCGTTCCTAAAATAATGTGAATTCAATGATTTTTATATTTGATCATCCGAGAAGAAATAATTTGTTCCTGTCTTTTAAATTACTAAATTTTTAGCTCACATCTTTATCTGAGCTTTACACTATCACCGTCTTTCTCAACCTCTCCACTGTCTTTTAAAGTGTCAGATTGCTTGACATTTTCTTAATTCATTCATGGGACATGGGTGTCATTGGCTAGGCTGGCATTTATTAACCATTGCTAATTGCCGTCAAAAAGATAATGGAGACTGGCTTATGGAGTCATACAGCATGGAAACATATCCTTCAGCCCACTCCCAGGGCCCCACCATTAACTGTGTAATTCCTGTCCTAGTTTCCTTTATCAATTCTTGAATTGTTATAATCTATTTACTAACAAAGGAGGAGTTCCAGGATTTGTACCCAGCAACATTGAAGGAACAGCAAAGTCTTTGCAAGTTAGGATATTGAATGCCTTGGAGAGGATTTTGCAGGTAGTTCGGTCTTGTTGTTTTATATCATATGGCCTGGGTTTGGTAAGTGTGATCTAAGGAGCCCTGGTGAAATTTTGCAGTATATCCTGTAGATGGTATACATTACTGCTACTGAGTGCCAGTGGTGAAGGGACTTATTGTTTGTGGGTGTGGTGTCAAATAAGCATGCTGCTTTGACTTAGATGGTGTCAAGCTTCTTTCATTGTCACAAAGCTAGTCCTTTTTTTTTTCTAAAAGCTGCTCCTTAGGTCAAGGAGACTCTGTCCTTGATGTTTTTTCAGCGGGGTAATAAACTGTGCCAGGCTCTGATCAGTCTGGTTTGATACAGAGATGACAGGGATTTTGAGAGACCTTTTGTTTTTTTAGTAAACAGATGAGACTTCAGGCCAAACTGACATGTTTTAGAAGTGACCTGTATAATTAAAGGGGAGTGATCAGCTCTCTAGCTGAGCTGAGCAGTTTTAGTTCAGTCTTGAAATGGTTAGAAGTTCAACAGGGAGCTGTGTGGAAAATCTCTCTCTCTGTTCTGCCCCTCAACTTCAAGCTGTGAGCATATGTTCCAGTTATACTGGTTTTTCAAGGGAGTTTGCTTATTGGGACTGTCATGTATATTTGGAACAGCATAATTAAGTCTAGTTGGATAGGTTGAGTTCTGTCGGGTTCTTTATTTGTGTTTCATTCTGTAATTTTGTGAGTAAAGCTATGTCTGTTTTAAAATCTAGTGGTCAACCTAGCTATCTTACTCCGGGTAATTTTCACTGTACACTTACCAAAACAAATTGCAAAGTTATAGACTAGGGCTGCCAGCGTAAGAATATTTTGAGTGGTCTGGTTTAGTCCATAACAGCATGTTATTGGAGTTGAATTCATCCAGGCAAGCCGGGATTCAGGTGGTGAGTTGCTCACTCAGGTTTCCAAGCCTCAGTCCTGTCCTTGTGATCACAGTATTTATAAAGTAGTGCAGTTCAGCTTCTGGTTAATGGTAACACCCTTTATGCTGATTGTGGGGAATTCGGCAATGATAAGGCAATTGAATGTCAATAGGCAATGGTAAGATTCTCTATTGTTGAGGATGATCATTGCCTTGCAATTGTGTGAAATGAGTGTTACTTGTCATTTGTCAGTCCAAACCTGAATATTGTCCAGATCTTGCTGCATTTAGGCATTGACGCCTTCAATATCCGAAGAATCACAAACTGTGTTAACCACTGTACAATCATCATGAACTTATGAGGGAGGGAATGTCACTTATGAAACAGATGCAAGTGGTTGGGCATATGACACTTCTACATTGATGTCCAGGAACCAAGATGAATGATCTCAAACAATCACAACTATCTTCCTTTGTGCTAGGGAGGACACCAATAGGCTTTCAGTTTTCTTCCCAATTTCATTCACACTAGCTTTGGAAGGACTCCTTGATATCACACTTGGTCAAATGTGCCACAACTGGCCTTCATGACAAATGTAGTCACTCTCATTTCACCTATGGAGTTCAGCTTTTTTGTCCATCTTTGAATCAAGGCTGTAATGTGGTCAGGAGTTAAGTGGCCATGATAGAACCCAAAGTGAGATTCACTGAACAGGGTTATTACAAAGTAAATGCTGCTTGATAGCATCATTAGTGACCCCTTCCATCACTTTACTGATGATCAGGATTACAATGATGGGGCAGTAATTGCCTGGTTTGGATTTATCCTGCTATTTGGACAGACCTGGACACTTTCTACATTGATGGGTACAGTATTGTTGCTGCATGGGAAAAGCTTAGTTAGGAATGTTGCAAGTTCTAGAGCATAATATTATCAGGACTTTTGCAGTACCCACTGCCATCTGCCATTTTTTGATATCAATGTGGATTGATTCAAACTGGCAGACAACTGGCATCTCTGATGCTGGAGACCTCAACAGGAGACCATGATGGATCACCCACTCAACAAATCTGGCTGAATATTGTTGCAAATGCTTCAAGTCTCATCTTTCTGCGCTGATGTTCTGGGCTTCCCTAGCCAGAATGGGATATTTGTGGAGCCTGAACTGGATGTAGCAGGACTGCAAACTTAGATCTGATCCATTGGCTGTGAACTGCCTATGACTTGCTGCTTATGCTGATGGTCACACAGGTATTCTTGCATTATAGCTTCACCAGACTGATATCATATTCTTAGGTATGCCTGATGCTGCATGCCCTTCTGCATTCTTCATTGAAACAGGGTTGATCATTGATTTGATGGTGCTGATAGAGGGGGAGATATGCTTGGTCATGAGGTTGCAGGTAGTGTTTGAATATAATTCTGCTGCTGGCACAGCATCTCATGGATGCCCAGCCTTGAGTTTCTAGATCTGTCTGAAATCTATCCCATTCAGCACAGTGGTAGTGCCACACAGCACAATGGCGAGCATCTACACAAGTGCTATGAAGTGGTCACTCCCACTTATACTATTACAACTGATATATTGGTGAGGATGACAATGTTTCTTTATCTTGTTGATTTCCTCAACACCTACTGTAGTTCCAGACAAGTAGCAATGTCCTTTAGGACTTGACGATCTTAGTTAGCAGTGGTGCTACTGAGTAACTGTTGGTGGTGGACATTGAAATCTTCTACTGAGAGTACATTATACACCTTCACACCTTCAGTAACCTTCTCCAAATGGTGTTCAGCATGGAACATTGCTGATTTTTAAGCTGAGGGCAGCTGCACATGGTAACCATAAGGAGGTTTCCTTGCCCATATTTGACTTGATATGAGGCATTATGAAGTCTGCAGTCAATGTTGAGGACTCCCAGGGCAAATCCCTCCTGACTGCATATCACTGAACTGCCACTTTTGGGAGTCTATCCTCCTTGAGGAACATGATCTGCTCAAGGATAGCAGTGGCAGTGTCTGGGATGTTGTCTATAAGCAAAAGTTTCACGAATATGACTACGTCAGGCTGACTAGTCAGTGTGAAGCTGGGTTTGCAACTGTCATTTACAATCCCTAGGTTGATTCAGATGGTCTGTCCAATTTCGTTCATTTGAGAATTTTTACAGTTTGATACAAATGAGTGGCTTGCTAGGTCTTGTCAGAGGCTATTAATGGTCAGCTGCATTGGTATGGGTCTGGAGTCAAATGTACGTCAGAACAGGACAACAGATTTCATTCCCTCAAGGGTATTCATGAACCAGATGGATTTTTTACAACAATCAACAGTGATTTCATGGGCATTATCTTTTTAATTCCAGATTTTTAAGAAATCCAAATTTGCTCATTTGCCATAATGGAATTCAAATCTGTATCCCTCGTGCACTACTTGGGTCTCTGTGTTACTATTCCAGTGAAAATACCACTGCCCTGTTGACTCTCAAGTGAAATTCAGTACCGTTTAAGCAAATATTTCCTCAAAAAAAATCAGGAAGATTGATATTATTTTGTTTGGCTTTGCCTCGCTTTCCTGTCCCCAACAAATTCTGCCATTTATTCTCCAGCGACTGGCTACATCCGTCACATTTGGTAAATGTACAGAGCTAGCTCATTCTTCTTGTAATCTGGGGGCCATATTTAAGTCCAGGGAAAATTTCAACTGCACATCCATACTAAGATCAGCCTCCCTCTCCTCATTTAAGAAGCTCCTTAAACTCATCTCTTCACTTAAACCTTTGGTTATAATCCTTAAGAATACCTTATGTGGCTCAATGTCAATTCTGTCCAATAACATTTCTGTGAAGCACCTTAGGATTTTTACAATGTTACAAATACTGTATAAATACAGGTTGTTGTTTTATTAGAAATAGATTCAACATGAAAATATAAAGTAATTACAGTTCACTGAACACATTTACCTTTGGTGCTGAACATTTGAGTGAATCATATTTGTCATCCTCTGAAAGTGACAATGTCCGCACCCTTCTCTTTAGCTTTGCCCTGTCTACTTTGTGAGGCCGGGGTAGTTCTGATGCTGATCTCAATCGCTGTAATCGTTTTGGTTTGACATCAGGCAATTCAGAAGATGTATCTGTTTGATCATCGCGCTGCTCAGAGCTTGTTCCGTCACTTCCAGTTTCATCTTCTATCATATCTTGTCCACCTTCCTTCTCCTCTCCATTTTCCTGGAGTTATTTTCAGATAAACACAAAATGTGAACATGAAATTAAAAGGTTAAACATAGATATTTTTGCCAAGGTTTAGAATAGTCGTTATTCATTGCCTTCAAACTTAAACCTAGCCTAAGGTACAATAAAAATAGATGTATTCATGTCTATAATCCATTAAAGCATTTGTTCTAACCTTATAATGTCCCCACAACCCTCTCCTCCTGCATCTCATTCCTGTACATATTAACATGGTCTCTGACTCAACTTCCAACTCTTCCACAACCTGACAATGTGCAAAATGTTTCTCTTGCTCTCTGTCCTTTGACAAAGTCCCTCATGGTACACGAGTACAAAAGATGAAGTCACATAGTATGCGGGGTGAACTGACCGCATACAGAACTGGCTTAGTCATAGGAGATAGAGGGTAGTGGTGGAAAGATGCTTTTAGGAATGGAGAGTTGAGACTAGTGTGGTTCCACAAGATTCAATAATGGGACCTTAGATTACTTAGATTACTTACAGTGTGGAAACAGGCCCTTCGGCCCAACAAGTCCACACCGTTTGGACTGTGGGAGGAAACCGGAGCACCCGGAGGAAACCCACGCAGACACGGGGAGAATGTGCAAACTCCACACAGTCAGTCGCCTGAGTCGGGAATTGAACCCGGGTCTCTGGCGCTGTGAGACAGCAGTGCTAACCACTGTGCCACCGTGCCGCCCATTATTTGTGATCTAAATAAATGGTTTGGAAGGAAATGTGGCCGGTCTAACTAGTTAAGTTTGGGGAATGATACAAAGATTGGTGAGTTGTGGATAGTGAGGAGGATTGTCAGAGGATATGGCAGGTTATACATCAATTGTAGGCATGGACAGGAAAATGGCAGATGGAGTTTAATCCAGACAAATGTGAGGTGATGTATTTTGGAAGGTCAAGTACAGGTGAAAATTATACAGTGAATGGCAGAACCCTGACGAGTATTGATATGCAGAGGAATCTGGGTGTGCAGGTCCACAGATCATTGAAGGTGGCAGTCAGGCAGCTGAAATAGTAAAAGATGCCTATGGCATGCTTGCCTTCATTTCAAGGAGCACCGAGTATAAGGATAGGCACTTTATGCAGTTAGACTATGCTTGGAATATTGCATACAGTTCTGGTCACCACACTACCAGAAGGATATGGATGCTTTGGAGTGGGTACAGAAAATAGTTACCAGCTGGGAGTTCAAAAGAAATGGGCAAGTGGTACGTTTGTTCACACAAATGGTGGTGAATGCCTGGAATGTGCTGCCAGAGGTGGTTGTGGAAGCAGACAACAGCAGCATTCAAGAAACACCTGGACAATTACATGGATGAGAAGGGAATAGAGGGATACAGATCCTGTAATTAAAGACAGTTTTCACATGGAAGGGCAAAATGTGTCAGCACAGGCTTGGAGATTCGATTGGCCAGTTTCTGTGCTATATTGTTCTTTGTTTTACGCTAACTATTTTAACCCATATATCATTGTATAAATATAAGTATAAAAGAAAATAAACCACAATTCTATATACCAAGCAAATGCTAAATCATGCCAATTCTTTGTGCTCAGATAAAAGTGAAATACTGCTGATGCTGGAAATCTAAAACAGAAAATGCTGAAGAAATTCAGCACATTTAGCAGCATCTGTGGAGGCAGCAACAAATTAACATTTCAAATCAGATATGACTCTTCTTCAGAATGTTCAGTTCTACAACTTTGAAGAGGAACTGTTGAAATTCTCCAGCATTTTCTGTATTTATTTGAGGGTCGTGCAGTTACCACATTTATTCCTGATGAAGGGCTTTAGCCCGAAACATGGATTTTCCTGCTCCTCAGACACTGCCTGACCTGCTGTGCTTTTCCAGCACCATTCTAATCTAGACTCTGGTTTCCAGCATCTGCAGTCCTTGTTTCTACCACATTCAGTCAGCTACCTGCAATTGCCTTTCTAAATAAAATGTAGCTGATACCTGTGGAGCACAATCCACTGATGTGGATGAGCGCTTTTTCTTTTGGACAAAACACGACCTGCGCTTTTTTCTGCGTTTAGCGGGTTTTTTGTTGTTGCTTTCTAAGGGGTTATATCCAACAGGAGGCCTGATGATTTTCTTCTTTTTTCCATAGTAATAAGCTGGGACAAAAATGCACCAAAATCAACATGAACATGCGAACAATGAACAATGAACAAAAATAGGCCACTTGGCTTTAAGTTTGCTCCACCATTCAATCTGATTTGATTTTAACCTCAACCCTACATTTCTGTAAATCACTGATAATCTTTCAGTCTCTTGGTAATCAAGAACCTATCCATCTCTGCCTTAAAAACATTTAAAGATCCCTCATCCGCTGTTTTTTGAGGAAGGGAATTCCAAAAGGCTGACAGCCCTTACAGTATAAATGTTTCCTAATTTCTAATGGGCAACCCCTTATTTTTAAACTGCAACCCCTAGTTCTGGCTTCTCCCACAGGAAAAATCTTTTCAACATCCACCCTCAGGATTTTGTATATTTCAACTAAGGCACTTCTGACATTTCTGAACTCTGAAGGATACAGGCCCAGCCTATCTGCCCTTTCCTCATAAGACAATCCACTCATTCAGCTATTAGTCTATGAACCTTCTCTGAACTGAAGCATAACCTCCCTGCAATTCAATTACCCTCACAATAAAATATAACATTCCATTAGCTTTCCTGATTATTCCCTGTACTTACTTACTAATCTTCTGCAATTCATGCATTATGATACCCAGATTACTCCGCACCATAGAGCTCTGAAACATCTCAGCGTTTAGATCATATGCTCTTTTTTATTCTACCAACTGGGCAATTTTCCATTTTCCACTTTCCCATATTGCACTCCATTTGACAGATCATTGCCCACTCACTTAACTTTATCTATATCTATTTGTAGGTTCCTTATGTCCTTTTCACAACTCACTTTCCTACCTATGTTTGCCTCATCAGCAAATTAGCTTCTATACCTTTGGTCCCTTCATCCAAACCATTTATATAGATTGTAAAGAGTAGAGGCACCAGCACTGACCTCTATAATACACCCTCAAGAAATCCTGCCAACCAGAAAACGACCCATTTATTCCCACTCTCTGCTTTGTGTCAGTCAGCCAATCTTGTATCCATGCCAACATATTACCAATTACACCATAACATTTTATTTTTTGCAATAACCTTTGTTCTGGAAATCCAAGTACAATACATCCACTGGTTCCTCTTTATCTACAGTACAAGTTACTTCTTCAAAGAACTCTAATAACTAATTAAATATGATTTCCATTTGATAAAACTATGTTGACTCTGCCTGATCAAGATTACCCTTACCTTATCCAAGTGTTCTGCCATAAGGGGATTAATAATAGCTTCCAAAATGCACACAAAATCATCACTGTCCATTAGTATTAAATATGCTTTTCGCATCAGAGAGCGGCGGGAGCTGGGCGGAAGTGAAGGCAGAGCGCAAAGCCGGTCGGGAAGGTAAGTGATTGTTATTTGAGTGGGTGTGTTTTCAGGGAGATAATGGACTTGAACGTGTGCCTGGGGAACTGGTGCAGGAATCCTTGGATCACTGGGGTATGTTTTGTGGTAAGCATAAATTCTACAAGAGAAACAAATTGCACCTTAATAGGTTAGGGACCAGCATTCTGGCAGGCAGGCTTGCTCCTGCAACACAGCTACGTTTAAACTAGGTAGGGGGGGGGGGGGGGAGGGGACAAACTGAATGTTTAAGAAAGAAATTGGAGAGAAAGTTAGAACAAGGGAATTCAAGAAAGACAACTGTATCAATGAGGCAGAAAACTCAGAAAGGGATCATGCTGTAAGGTTGAGTGAAATAGGGGTTGATGGGAAGGGTGAGGGCAATAACAAATTAAAAATACTATACATGAATGCACGAAGCATTAGAATATTCAAGGCTACACGTGCTATCGTAAGGACAGACTGACGGGCAGAGGGGGTGGGGTGGCCATGTTGGTAAAGGATGATATTCAGTCCCTTGCGCAGGGGGACCTAGAATCAAGGGATGTAAAGTCAGTGTGGATAGAGCTGAGAAATACTAAGGGTAAAATGACCTTCTTGGGATTATCTACAGGCCCCCAAACAGTAGTCTGGATGTCGGATGTAAATTAAATCAGGAGCTGAAATTGGCCTGTCGCAAAGATGTTACAACAGTTGTTATGGGGGATTTCAACATGCAGGTAGACTGGGACAATCAGAATGGTATTGGACCTCAAGAAAGAGACTTTGTGGAGTGCCTCAGGAGATGGATTCTTAGAACAGCTGGTGCTGGAGCCGACCAGGGAGAAGGCAATTCTGGATCTGGTATTGTGCAACGAATCAGAATTGGTCAGGAACCTCGAAGTGAAGGAGCCATTGGGAAGTAGTGACCATAATACAATAAGCTTCAATCTGCAATTTGAGAGGGAGAGGATACAATCGGAAGTGACAATATTTCTGTTGAATAAAGGGAACTAGGGAGCTACGAGGGAGAAGCTGGCCAAAGTTCAATGGTGCAATACCTGAGCAGGGATGACAGTGGAGGAACAATGGCGGATATTTCTGTGTATAATGCAGAAGTTGCAATTTTAGTTCATTCCAAAAGAGAAAATCCAAATTATAGTAGAAGATCAGCCATGACATTTTTGAATGGAACTGTCAGGCCAACTCTTGCTCCTTGTTCTTATATTATGTTATCTCAGGCATTAGCCTCCTCCCTTTTAGGATACCATATCATCCAATCCTCAACCCCCTGTTTATGTAAGCTGCGGTTCCATCTTCAGCCACCCTTTCATTTCTAAAGTTCTCAAGTATGATTCTAGACCTATATTTTTCACCACTCAATCCCCTGTTGGAAGCTTCCCAATCAGGATTCTGGATCTCACACAATTCAAGCATGTTCATCACCCATTTCACAAATGTAAGTGTGAGGACAGGGAAATGGAGTCTGTGGTGTCGTGGTAATGTCATTGAATAAGTAATCTCAAACTCCAGTCTAAATTTCTGGGGACATGGGATTGAATCCCACCATGGTAGATGGTGAAATTTGAATACAACAAAATCTATAATTAAAAGCTATTGAATGATGACATGTAACCACTATCAATTGTTGTAAAAACCCTTGTGATTCATGAATGTTTTTTAGGGAAGGAAACCTGCCATCCCTGTCTAGCCTACATGCGATATCAGAGCCATAATAATGTGGTTGACTCTGATATGCTGTTTGAAATGCCAAGCAAGTCATCGAGTTGGATCAAATAGTACAAAGCTGAAACAAAGTAATGAAAATGGATAGGCCATTGGGCTTTGGCTTGGACACTGGAAACAAAGCCCTGTACACCCTATAAAATCCTTCTTCTCAATATCTGCCTACTTATGACAAAATTGGGAGAGCTATCTCAAAGCCCCACCTGACGTAGTCTCAGTCCTGAAAAACTCCTTGTCAATATCCCAGACTCCGCAATCATCATCCCTGGTTATGGCCTGTCCTGGCAGCAGGCAGACCCACCAGAGGTGGTGGTACAGTGGCATATGGTCAACAGGAATTTTCCTTGACATCGTCAACATTGACTTCAAAATCCATGACGTCTTAAGATATCATGTCAAATCAACACAGGCAAGGAAACATCCTGCTGATTAATACTTACCATACCCACCTCAGTGGATGAATAAGTACTCCTTCATGTTGAACACTACTTGGAGAGGGTGGCAAGGGCATAGAATACCCTCAGGGTGGGGGCTTGGGTGTCCATCATCAAGTGACAGCATTATTATTAAGCAAGCTGGACAAATCCTAAGAACATGTCAGCTCAACAGGGTCTACAGCAGATGCTTCCACATCTGTGATGAAAACATTGAGATTGATCTCTTGCATGTCTCCCCTATGCTACCTCTGTACACTCAGACTCCTGGTCTGTTACCTACCGTCATATGTGACACGGTTCCATTCAGCTATCTCTGAGGCCAAAAGGACTGTAGTCAAAACCACAAGCTTTCATCATTGATTTCATGTTCCCCTCACAACTGTCAGACTGAATCTGGTGCTGTGTTTGACCAGGGGCTGCACTTATGATCTCATATCTCTTGCTTTCTCAAGAAGACTGCCTCTTAACATTGTTCATCTCTACAGCAACCTCATCCATGCCTTTGTCCCCTGGAGAATCAACTCATCCAATGATTGTTCTGGCCATCCCATCCACCCTGAAAGCTGTCTGCAATTTGCCATTTGTTTTCAAACCTCTGTTGTCTAAATCCTATCTCAAACAAAATCCGTCTTGCAGATCACTTCAATTGTTGCTGAATTGCATTAATCAGCAAACCTAACACTTAAACAGAAAATTCTTATTCAGGTTAAATCTTCTTTTGCTATTCCCTATCTCTTGAACATTCTCAACCCTATGACTCCTTCCCCCAAGCTTGCTATTCCTTTTCCTCCAGCTTCTTCAGCATCTCTCCCTCCCTTTGCTTCATTGGGTTTGATTATTAAATCCTTATTAAAGGATTGGACACTCTGGAGGCAGGAAACATGTTTCCGCTCGAACCAGAGGACACAGCTTAAAAATACGGGGTAGACCATTTAGGACAGAGATGAGGAGAAACTTCTTCACCCAGAGAGTGGTGGCTGTGTGGAATGCTCTGCCCCAGAGGGCAGTGGAGGCCCAGTCTCTGGATTCATTTAAGGAAGAGTTGGATAGAGTTCTCAAGGATTGTGGAATCAAGGGTTATGGAGATAAGGCAGGAATAGGATACTGATTAAGGATGATCAGCCATGATCATATTGAATGGTGGTGCAGGCTCGAAGGGCAGAATGGCCTACTCCTGCACCTATTGTCTATGAAGATCAAATAATTCATTCCTATGATGTTCGATAAGCTTAAACTAAAAAGTCAATGTCTACAGTTTAAGTGTGAGAAACATTGGTCAGGTCAGTGATTAATTGGGGTGATCTCATTAATATTGATGTGTCACTTTAAAAACTTGACAAATTGATTTAAATGACCATTCATATGATTATATCCGTTAAGAAAACTTTATGCTAGTTTATACCTTCCTCCTCATTATGTTATGTTTAGAATACTTTTTAAACATTTATTCTAAAGATACATTTCTTAAATATCCAAGCTACTCATTAAAATGAAAAACATATTGGTTCCAATCCTTTACTTGTACAGGAACTGATAAATATAGCACCAACAAATGTACAAAGTAGTTAGGTAGTATACCAATACTAATCCAAAGCAGCTGTATTAAAAGCACAAGAGTTGAGCAACTCAGAAGCTGAAAAAGCAAATTGTTCCCAAATCACTCTTAACAGTTCTCTGTAATCAATTCCAAGATGTACAGAACACCCTGTTCTGATTGCTTCTCCTTCCTTCAAATTCTTGCCTTACTTCAAAGTCCTGGATGAGAGAAAGAACTCTGTGGCCCAAGTGGATACAAATTACATTTTAATAAGACTAAAAGCTTGTCTTAAAGTTCTGTAGATAGCATAACAGGAATTGTAAAATTATATTTTACAAGGGCAGCAAAGGCTTTATCTTTTTGACTGGGGCATTGGTGATTCAAAACAAATAATGCTTGTACTGTACTTATATAGCTATGCCAATGCACAAATAAGCCGTTTACTAATAACAGAATTTGACTTTACAGCTTACTATTTCCAGCTCATGTATTTAAGACTGCTAGTTTGCCTAGTTATAATACTTACTGTATTTTGTTTTTGTGTGAACAGAGCAGTTCTCAGGACATTTCTCAGTTACCATGAGCGGTCCAAACAAGTTTGGGCAGCATTCTAACTTCATGCAAGTCCTTCTGCAGAAATCTGCAACCCGATCTGCTGTCCTTACAATTTTCATAATTGCCCTGTATGTTTTCCCTTTGTACCTTAGAATAAAACGATAAAAACAATCCAATTGAAACAATTTAATAAGTACTTTAAAAGTACAGCTGAAGTTAGACTATTTTGCTCCGCTCATTTTATTTATTAGTTAATTGCTTAAATTTCTCAAAAACAGGCACCACGTGAATCTGAAGTTGACAACCCACATTCTAGTTTTAACTGTGCAACCAGAAATAGTTATTTTTAAACTCAATTTTCAAAAAAGGTACAAGAATTGATCAGAAAATTTAAGGTCTGTTATGATTAGTACAATTTGAACTCCAGTCGCTGACTAAATTTATTCAATGGGCTGCTAAGACATATAGACCTATGGTTCCACACTTCCAGTTTGTATCTGTATAGAATTAGAATACCTCAATCAAAACAGCAATAGGGATGCTACAATTGTCTCAGCAAGGAAAGAGTGAATCAGAGTCTTTCCTTCCAATGGCTGTCCAGCAATCCTATCATTAACAGTTAATAGAAAAATGCCCATTTTGTTAGACAATGAAAAATACAGTTGAAGACTTTGCCTCAAATTGCTTTTTTTATTTGAAAGACTAAAGCAAAGCTTCTGTGATATTAGACTAATAACGATGTTAAAATAATCCTCTAAATAAAATATCACCACCAAAATATCACCTTTAGAAGAAAAACATTTACTTTAAATAAAATTCAGGATTTTCCATTCATGTTCATATTGGAAAAAATTGATAGATTTCTTAATCTTGCACCATGCTATTCTTTAGTCATTTCTTTTCATTTAAGGATAATATTTTTATTCCAAATTCTGATATCTTTATTCAAAATCCTCTTCATGAACGGACAGTATTCAGCAGTTTTACATTTTACATGACTTTGGATTATAATGATTTATCATTATAATCATTATCAAAATATTCAAGACAAAAGTACATTTGTTACACATGTACATTAGAACTCAGTTGACCGAACACCATAACATGCTTCAATAAATATGAACAATGCACTCAGCTGCAACAGCAACAGTCCTTTGTCAGTCTAAAAAGTACTAAAGAAACTCATACCAACAAGCTGAAAGCTAAAGAAGGAATTTATATCAATAATGCAGCAAATTGGTCTGTAGTAAAGGAATTTTAATGTTTGTTGCTGAGATTATAGGTGACAACAATATGGACTTATAGAGAACTTTCAATAAAGAGAATTTGTCCACAGGACTTCACGAATATGCATGGTAAAATTGGATGCTGAAGAGACATTGAGAGGGATGGTCAAAATCTTGGTCAATGTGCATTTTAAGGAGGGCTGTAAAAGAGAGGAAGAGATGGATGCTGAGGCTTTCAGTAACCACGTCCTTGTCTGAAATCAGGTCTTTTAATTGGGCACAGAGTACCGGGCAGCAAGGGACCAAAGTATCACCTGTGGAATGGCTTGTGAAGCAGTGTGATGCCAACAGTGTGGGTTCAATTCCCATCACTGACAGAGGATACCATGAAGAACTCTCCTTCTCAACCTCTCCCCTTGCCTGAGATAAAATTACCATCAGTCGTTCCTCTTTAATGAGAGAGCAGCCCAATGGTCTGGCAACTTGATCAGTGACAAAGTTGACAAGGTTTTCTCGGTGACATTTGCAGGCACAGTAAAACTGTCCCATCTCCATTTAATTCCTGAGCCATCACTAAATTAGGTTCAGGAATAAAGTGTATCAAATTGACTCATTAATGAGCCTAATCGACAGGCAGGACTTCCATATCATTCCTGATGAAGGGCTTTTGCCCGAAATGTTGATTTTCCTGCTCCTCGGATGCTGCCTGACCTGCAACCCTACTCTAATCTGGATTCTAATCTCCAGCATCTGTTGTACCCACTTTCGCCTAGGACGTCCATATCAATCTCTTTCACTCCGACTTAACTGGGGGGGGGTGCTTTGGCCATAGGACCACCACTATGAT
The DNA here is from genome assembly GCF_004010195.1 of Chiloscyllium plagiosum. NCBI lineage: Eukaryota > Metazoa > Chordata > Chondrichthyes > Orectolobiformes > Hemiscylliidae > Chiloscyllium > Chiloscyllium plagiosum. Next base: position 49,395,663 of record NC_057732.1, on the reverse strand, counting down.
GAAATGGGCCCACCTGCAGTATTTCCCACCAAGTGCTGGATTAAATTCAGCACAACATTTCAGCATTGATACATAATATCTATTTATTGCCTTTCAGCATAAGAAATTCTATATATGTGGAAATTGTTGATCATTATCTGGCTTTAAGGAACAACTTGACTGTTTCAGAGATCCATGCCATAAAGCAAACACCTCTGGCAGGAAACTAGTCAATATTCAAAATGCTTGCTGAAGAAAAGGATATGCTGAGAGCTTTGTGGTACAGTGTGTCACAAAGCTGTTTTCGTTTTTCTAAACGCTGATCCTTTTCTCGAGCATACTATGTCATTGTTTTTTTCCAGAGGGGTAATAAACCGCTATCAGTGCCAGTTAGTTTGGTTTGGTACAGAGATTAAAGGGTATTGAGAGGCTTTTTTGTTTATGTGTAGACAGATGAGACTTCAGGCCACAGTGGTCATGTTTTGGAAGTGACCTGTGTAATGAAGGGGGAGTGGTCAGCTCTCTAGCTGAGCAGTTTAGTTCAGTCCAGAACAAGTTGGGAAGTTCAGCAGTGGATTGTGTGAACAGGTTCTCTCTCTTTCTGCCCTTTTAACTTCAACCTGTAAGCACCTGTTCCATTTCTTATATTGTTTTTCAAGAGTGTTTGCTTATTGGGATTGTTGTGTATATTCAGAACAGCATAATTAGGTCTAGTTTGGATGGACTGAGTTCTGTAGGGGTTCTTTATTCTGTTCTTTGTATTTCATTGTGAAATTTTGTGAATACATTTCTGTCTGTTTTAAAATCTAGGAGTCAACCTAGCTCACTTACTCCAAGTAATTTTCACTGTACACTTACTGAAACAAATTGCAAAGTTATGGTCTGGGTTGCTTTCTCAGGAATGTTTTGAGTGTTATGGACTAGGCCAGACCAAGACAAAGGGGGTAGGGACCATATAAAGAATGCTACATTCACTTGAAAGCTAAAATAAGTTACCTTTTTAAAAAATGATCTATTTATGTCCTTTAGCTGTTTTTATTTCTACACACTTAATTTAGTCATGACAACTTAACTTGATTAGTCATTGTATTTACTGCATCAAAACAAAAAAGCTCAACTATTCTATGTTTCTAGTCTTTTACATGCTAATTATGCATTTACTTACAAAAAAGCTTTCAAAGTAATTGCCTTCAGCAGTTCAATATGAATATTAAACATACTCTACACAAATAGAAAATCAGTTGTTTTAATTTTTCTTTTATGAGCAAGCCAAAAACTTATAGTTTCAAACAGGTAGCACTTAAAAGTATAAAACCTTGTATTGTACTTTGTATGCTTTTGGCAGCTAATTCTACATTCACATTGTAGTCAGAAAAAATAAAATAAGAGCATTTTCTGTGATCAAACATCATACTATAAAACCTAATAATGCAAAGTATAAACTCTATAAATTTCCAACAATACATCTTGATATAAAACAAATCTGATTAAAGAATATATATGAACATTAACCTTAATGAGGTGCTAATGTAGTCTCGAGAGTTGTTTTACCAAATCGGTCAATTATTTTAAGAAAAAAATGCTAATTATACAGAAATTATGCTTTCTCAGTGAATTTCACAAGTAAAAGCCCAAAACTAGGGGTGGGGAGCCTGCAGCCTTAAGGCCTCATGCGGCCTTCTAGGCCATTGTGTGTGGCCTTTTGAATGAATACAAATTTTACAGAACAAATCTTTTACTTTTATTAATTTTTTTTACCTTTATTATTTTTATTTTAATCTTAAAATGAATCTATTTAAAATACCAGACAGTAAAAGAAAATTCAATGAAATAATCCTCACAAACTAACCGCCACAATTAAACAATTGGTAAGTCATAAGGGCTATTTCGACACCTGCTATGTTCATGATTTAGTTATAATGCAACTCTAGAAGTACATAGTAGTTAGATTTTTACAAAATAATGTGAATTTTGAAGAATGTATAATTGAAGTTTCTTGGATGCGGCCTTATTAGATTACAACTAACATAATGCGGCCTTCCAACATGAAAAGGTTCCCCACCTCTGCCCAAAACCCTTGGCTAGAATTACGTTAACATCCACCTAATAACACCTGTGATAGGGTTAGGGTTAGAATAAAATATCACAATTAACATTAAATTGTAATTGTTTCTCTCCATGGATGCTGCCTGACCTGCTGAATACTTCCAGCACTTTCTACCTTTATTCAAGATTTTCAGCAACCCTGTTCCTTTAGACAAATGCAAGAGGACTGCAAATATCTTTTGTAATAACTCAGCAATTTCAAAGGCACAGTTAAATTGAATTTATATATCAGGGATGCAGCCTATTTTTCAGTGTAACTGCCAGTGATGTCTGATTGTGCCTTCTTCCATTGCCTACTGACATTGCACATTCAGTGTCAATGTATTGTATATTTTTAAAAATATTATTTGTATGCACTGTGTGTGTTTTAAAGAACTAGCTTCAACTAATAGTCATGTATTTTACTGTTGTATAAAGTTAAATGCACTTCTTGAAGATTACTTGTGATTAAAAGGCAACTCGTAACTTGCTACTTTTATCATTTCACAGCACGCGCACTGACAGTTCCAATACAATACTCAATAACTATGAAGCAACTGCGCAAGAGTACAGGACACCTGTTCCACAATGTGTGTATCATACTTCTGTAACAGGAAGTATTCAGGAAACTGCTGCTTTCTTCTTTCAGTTGAATGAAAGAATTAAGCTGATAAACATCAAAAATTGTGATTTATAAAGGTGCATAACAGCATGTGTGGTTGACTGAAAAACAGGCGAGTTACCTTTTGCAACTCACAGCTTGTACATAGTATGAGTTATTTACTCAATATTATTCAGTAACGTACTTATTCTGAAACCAACTAGTCACATCTTCATGTAAGCAAGGTTCCACTTACTTGGCTTTCAGTGTCTCTTCCTGACAGTTCCACTCTGGGTCATCTTCAAGCTGCAACTCCCGTAGCACACGGCCTGGTTTGTAGGCTGCATTAATCAATAGAGTAAGAACCTATTTTAAAGGCAACAAAAAGTACAAAGATCAATTCTAATGCTAATGATCTTAAAATTAAAATCAAATTATCAAGGGTTTACACATTTTGTCTGAATATTTCAAGTATATGAGAAATTGATTATTTGAAATTCTTTTATGCATCTGGTGACAATGCTAAAAGATTGGCTTTCTACAAGACACTTTAATGAGGCTTCTCTTAGCAGGTCATATCCTAAGTCCTGCTTGATGTTAATAGTCTAGAAGGCTATAAGTCAGGAACAGCAACTTGTACTAGTTCAGAACTCTTCTCAACATTCATTTGGATGAGTTCAGAATATCAAATAATAAATTAAATTGAAATAATTAAGTTGAAAAGACAGACCGTATTAGTTTAAATAGATTTGCAACATACAGAATTACATCCACAGTAAATTATGACCTTAGTGCACTCATGGTTTTTCATGTTTCAGGAGTGTCTTTGAATTTTTTTTTAAAATCAAACGTGGTTGCTCCTGTAAATAATGTTGCACAAAGTTCCAAAGTGTGACATATTTGCCAAATGGAGATTCTTCCTTAATTTTCTTTTTGTGCATGCTGTTTATAAAATTGAAACCAACAATAGCATGTTTTGTAATATTAGTTTATACTATCGACAAGAAGGAATTAAAAAACATTATGATTTTTTAAATAGTTGCATCGCAAGGCAATTAATTCATTCATTTTTGACCAACCTTTGGTGACTGACTAATGACTCAAATACCCAGGAGTAAAATTACTAATTTTGAATTACAATCAATTTAATAGAGTTTCAGACCCAAAGTTCAATGAATTTCGTTGCCAGTTCAAAAGAACAGCAATTCTCTTGCTCCCTCTCAAGGCTGAATTTTCAAATGTCTGTGGGATCAAAACAAACTGCGGGTGTGATTTGAAAACTGCAGACCTGGAGGTTGTTTTGCAATCATGATGCCTCTGAGATTGTGCCAAATTCTCAAGGAGCAGGTGGAGAGAGGGAACACAAAACCTGCTTGTCACCATATTACTGGGCCAATACACCATGAGTTATGATAGAGACCATTCACCCCATCAAATTCATGTTTGATTTCTGTAGAGTAATCCAGTCAATCCCATTAATATGGTCTATTCACACAGTCTTGAAAATTCATTTAAGGTGCTAAACAAGCATCTGAAGAGGTACAGTTTGGAACACGAGTTTCAATTTTTATTTTGGTGAACCTGAATAATCTGGTGCATGTTATTGGTCAGCTGTTGGGTTAATTGCAGGAAGGTTTGAAATGTAATTTTTGTGTGTTAAAAATGGAAATTTGATGGGCCACTGGCATCAGGTCCAGTGCTATAATTTGAATTTGTTCGAATAGCCACTTTCCTTTGCTTCCACTTCCTGGCCTTGTTATGAGTTGCCTGCTCAATTCAGCAAGGTAGCAGTAACCTCCATCACGGTAGCTCTCTGCCTTAGGTACTGATGGCAGGCAGGCAGCTCCTCCCTCCTGAAAGCTCCTGGGTGTTTCTATTTGAATGATGGGCTCACCTCCTGGCTAATTAGATCACTTGCATTTAAAAATTACATAGCAAGAGGTCATGGCTGAACAAAGGGGTTGGAACCTGGATTCCTTCCAGGTGGCAGATTCCTTCTCATGCATGCTTTCCTTTTTTATTCCTCTTCATTCTATCTATACTACTCGGGCTTTAATTGTAATTCATGCTCTTTTGTTGCCAAGCGTACTAATTTACTACAGTTAACATTAGAGTTATTACACGTGTTTAATTTGGAGGGTGGAATTTCAATTTGTCATGAAGTTCTAAATTTGGAACCAATGGGCATTTTGGCTTTCTCTAGAAAATATTAGCCCTCAATTTTGAGTATTCCTGTTAGTTAAGTAACTGGTTTTCATGTTTCGATCCAGCCTACCTCCTTCAGAACAAGCACACATTTTCCAGGTCCAACTGATTGAGGAAGTTCTGCTATTCGTCCTTTGTTGAGATATGGACCTGAGAAACAGCGATGATTGAAATATATTTTGGAACAGCAGTACTTGCCATTGGTAGTACCTACATAAAGAAAGAAAATAAACTTTTCCATGATTTGGGTTTTGTTATGATTAGCTATATTAAAATTGAAGAGACCTAACCATAACACAAACCTGTAATGTTAGACAAAGGAAGTAAACAATAAAATAAATGAAAGCTAGTGTTTACAATCTAAATAAAGATATACTTATCTTTGTTTGAAAACGTGCAGATATACAACTGATCAACAGAGAAAAGCAAAGAAAAACAAAGTCCTGATTTTGATCTGGGAGGGGAATATGACTGAGTGTAGAGAACAGGTGCAGCAAACTGTCTTGGGCTCAAACTAATGTGGCCCAAACAACATCAATTCCCAGGTCTCTTCAGAGGGGAGATTTAATTTACTGTCTGAAACTGGCAGACTGGCAGCTGGCGAGCAGGCAGAAGCTCTTCCTGCTTCACAACGTGCCTGAGAAGGTAAAAAAAAATTGACTTGCTTCAGCCTCTTCCACTCAACCCCTCTTTAGTGGCTGTATATGAAAACCATAACTGACTCTCCTATGCAAGTCCTCTATTAGAGGACAGTCAAGCACAGTGACAACATTTCGCATCAGAGAGCAGCGGGAGCTGGGCGGACATGAAGGCAGAGTGTAAAGCCAGTTGGGAAGGTAAGTGATTGTTATTTGAGAACTTACCTTGACGCCAACGGTCTTTTCGCATCAGAGAGCGGCGGGAGCTGGGCGGAAGTGAAGGCAGAGCGCAAAGCCAGTTGGGAAGGTAAGTGATTGTTATTTGAGTGGGTGTGTTCTAGACCCCAGGTCCTACAAAGTAGGGCGTCCCTCCCTCCCACCTCCTCTAACCTAAATTAAAGGTCCACAGACTTGCCCCAAAAAGAGGGTCCAAGGAAGTTCCTGTGGATTCAAGAGTGAGGCTTTAGCTCAGGAGTCTTTGACAAGGAGGTTGAGCGAAGTGAGTACGCCACAGTTGAAGAGGGTGAAGACATGACTGCCAAGCTGGTTCAGTGCGCTACGTGCTTGATGTGGGAGGTCAACGACTCTGGTGTGTCTGGCTCGTATAAGTGTGGAAAGAGTGTGCACGTTCAGCTACTGACAGAGCATATTGCTGCACTGATGAAAGAACTCGAGGACCTTAAGGCTCATCCGAGAGAATGAGATCTTTCTGGGCAAGACCTTCAGTGAGGTTATTATACCGACCATACCAGAAGAGAGCAGAAGAGAGCAGACGATGAGGAAGGCAGAGAGGAGACAGGTGCAAGAGACCCCGAGGGAAGTACCTGTCAGGAACAAGTTGAATCTTTTGGAAACAGTAGAGACAGATGA
>NC_057732.1:49382524-49388954 GCF_004010195.1 Chiloscyllium plagiosum | reverse complement strand
CCAGTATTCTGGCAGGCAGGTTTTCTACTGCAACACCGCTACATTTAAACTAAGTAGCGGGGGGGAGGGGACAAACTGGATGATTAAGAAGGAAATTGGAGGGAAAGTTAGAACAAGGGAAGTCAAGAAAGACAACTGTATCAATGAGGCAGAAAACTCAGAAAGGGATCATGATGTAAGGTTGAGTGAAATAGGGGTTGATGGGAAGGGTGAGGGCAATAACAAATTAAAAATACTATACATGAATGCACGAAGCATTAGAAATAAGATGGAGGAGCTTGAGGCTCTTTTGGAAATTGGCAGATATGATATTGTGGGGATAACTGAGACGTGGCTTCAAGTGGACAGGGCCTGGGAAATGAATATTCAAGGCTACACGTGCTATTGTAAGGACAGACTGGCCAAAGTTCAATGGTGCAAAACCTTAGCAGGGATGACAGTGGAGGAACAATGACAGATATTTCCGAGTATAATGCAGAAGTTGCAGGATCAGTTCATTCCAAAAAGGAAGAAAGATCCTAGGAGGAGGCATGGGTGGCCATGGCTGACGAGGGAATTAAGAAACATATAAAGTTATAAGAGAAAAAGTATAACATAGCAAAGATAAGTGGGAAAACGGAGGACTGGGAAGCTTTTAAAGAACAACAGAGGATTACTAAGAAGGAAATACGCAGAGAAAAAATGAGGTACGAAGGTAAACTGGCCAATAATATAAAGGAGGAGAGTAAAAGTTTTTTTTAGGTATGTAAAAGGCAAAAAAATGGTTAAGACTAAAATTGGGCACTTGAAGACAGAAACAGGGTGAATATATTGCGAGGAACAAAGAAATGGCAGAAGAATTGAATTGGTATTTCAGATCTGTGTTCACTGGGGAAGACACAAGCAATCTCCCTGAGGTAACAGTGGCTGAAGGACCTGAACTTAAGGGAATATATATTTGCCAGGAATTGGTGTTGGAGAGACTGTTAGGTCTGAAAGTTGATAAGTCCCCGGGGCCTGATGGTCTACATCCCAGGGTACTGAAGGAGGTGGCTCGAGAAATCGTGGATGCGTTGGGTGATTATTTGGAGTCTATTTGGAGATGCTGGAGTCTATTATAAAGGATGAAATTACGACATCTAGATAGTAGTAATAGGATAGGTCAGAGTCAGCATGGATTTATGAAGGGGAAATCATGCTTGACTAATCTTCTGGAATTTTTTGAGGATGTAACTCTGAAGATGGATGAGGGAGATCCAGTCGATGTAGTGTACTTGAACTTTCAGAAAGCTTTTGATAAAGTCCCACTTAGGAGGTTAGTGAGCAAAATTAGGGCGCATGGTATTGGGGGCAAAGTACTAACTTGGATTGAAAGTTGATTGGCTGACAGGAAACAAAGAGTAGTGATAAACGGCTCCATTTCGGAATGGCAGGCAGTGACCAGTGGGGTACCGCAGGGATCAGTACTGGGACCGCAGCTTTTTACAATATATGTTAATGATATAGAAGATGGTATTAGCAATAACATTAATAGCATTAGCAAATTTGCTGATGATACTAGGCTGGGTGGCAGGGTGAAATGTGATGAGGATGTTAGGAGATTACAGAATAACCTGGACAAGTTAGGTGAATGGTCAGATGCATGGCAGATGCAGTTTAATGTGGATAAATGTATGGTTATCCACTTTGGTGGCAAGAACAGGAAGGCAGATTACTACCTAAATGGAATCAATTTAGGTAAAGGGGCAGTACAAAGAGATCTGGATGTTCTTGTACACCAGTCAATGAAGGTAAGCATGCAGGTACAGCAGGTACTGAAGAAGGCTTTCATAACAAGAGGGATAGAGTATAGAAGCAAAGAAGTTCTTCTGCAGCTGTACAGGGCCCTGGTGAGACCACACCTGGAGTACTGTGTGCAGTTCAGGTCTCCAAATTTGAGGAAAGACATTCTGGCTATTCAGGGAGTGCAGCGTAGGTTCACGAGGTCAATTTCTGGAATGGCGGGATTACTTTACACTGAGAGACTGGAGCGATTGGGCTTGTATTCCCTTGAGTTTAGAAGACTGAGAGGGGACCTGATTGAGACATAAGATTATTAAAGGATTGGACACTCTGGAAGCAGGAAACATGTTTCCGCTGATGGGTGAGTGCCGAACCAGAGGACACAGCTTAAAAATACGGGGTAGACCATTTAGGACAGAGATGAGGAGAAACTTCTTCACCCAGAGAGTGGTGGCTGTGTGGAATGCTCTGCCCCAGAGGGCAGTGGAGGCCCAGTCTCTGGATTAATTTAAGAAAAATTTGGATAGAGCTCTCAAGGATTGTGGAATCAAGGGTTATGGAGATAAGGCAGGAACAGGATACTGATTAAGGATGATCAGCCATGATCATATTGAATGGTGGTGCAGGCTCGAAGGGCAGAATGGCCTACTCCTGCACCTATTGTCTAACATCAGAGCCCAACCTGCAGATTTGAAGGACCTGGAAGTACCAAAGGGTGCCTGTCTCACACTTAGGAGGATCATGTAAACATCTTAGGCAGTGGAATTATTGCTGGTGAGAACAATGCATTATTTTAATTGCCTGTCCTCTGACTTACAATTGGTAACTGGGTCAGGATTGCACAATCAGTTTGACAAGCAGCACAGCTAGGGACATATAAATACTCAAGAGTTAATACTGGAGGTAGTCTCAATCTAACCTTCCTAGCAAGCAATTCATCATAGAAGATCATCATAGAATCCCTACAGCATGGAAACAGAACTTTTGGCCCAATAAGTCCACACTGACCCTCTGGCGAGTCACTCACCCAGACCCATTCGCCTATTACTCTACATTTGTTTTTATCTCTAACTAATACACCTACCTGAACATTAGGGCAATTTAGTATGGCCAATCCACCTAACCTGCACATCTTTGGACTGTGGGAGGAAACTGGAGAACCTGGAGGAAACCCACGCAGACAAACAGAGAATGAACAAACTCCACACAGACAGACAATCACCTGAGGCTGGAATCGAAGCCGAGTCCCTGGTGCTGTGAGGCAGCAGTGCTAACCACTGAGCCACCATGCCGCCCAATTAAAGGGATGAAATTGGCAATTTAACCCATGGAAAAGAATTCAAGGATAAGAAATGGTTTTTTAACTCACTGAACTTACATTATAGTACACCAATGATCCCAGCCTAGCATAATTGCATTTAAGATGACCTGATAAGATAATATTTTTCAGTCTTTTTCACTAAGTTCACATTTACTTTTAACAAACTTGTATTCGTATTTGATTTTCCTACCAACTGCTTTACTTTGAAATTTCTGGGGTTGCCTTATTATAGTCAACTTTTTTATCTCTAGATTGTTGAACATGAACTTTCCTAATTTGTCCTCAGTTGTAAGCTTACAGCATTGGTGTGGATATTTTATTTTGACTGTTGAGGTGTAATTGAGACGTGCCCTATCTGCTAGGAATGAGATCAGGCAGGATGTAAAACTGATGTTTGACCTGAAACTGCCCAGTTCCCACTGGACAAGTTAGATTAAAATTAGACCTTTAATCACTCCAACCAACTTCGATTCTTATGCAATCAGACCACTGGATGTTATTTATTCAAATCTTTTAATTTAGTAACTTACCAGCTTCTGTTGTTATCGGGCAAGACTCATGAGGGACGGGTTCCACAGGTATGGCATGAAGTCTGTCATTAAAAACAAAACAAGTAAAGTTCAGAACTGCAAGTTTGGAAGTATTGCTACAGCCCAAGAATAAAACAAGTTATACTGTTTATTAGCTCAGACTAGATATTGTGCGGTGACTTACTGAGCATATTGATCCAACGCAATCAGTTTCCCACTGGGTGGGTTAGCCTAAAATTACAATATATTCCTCAACCAAATGATATCTAAAGATGTTGTGTTTGTTCCAAAAATTTAGTAAAAGCTTAAAATTCAAATCTAACATAAAATCTATAAATGTGGCATGTCAGAATCCAAAATGTACAATTTATTGCAATCATGAAACTACCCAAACTCAACTCAGACTTTTACTCAAACTATCCAAAAACTAATCACTCTTTCACAAAACTTTACATACAGCTTATTCTTAACTGAGTTGCTAGACACAGAGTGAATTGTTACACTGGCAAATTCTGCCAGTCTGAATCAAATAGTAATTGTTTTTGATTAATTCAATAAACTGAGTTATTTCTTGGTATTGAACAGTCATCTTTATATTTCCAAATTGAAGTTCATTAGAGATTTTTCAGACAAATGGTTGCCTTAGGGATAGTGTGGTGTTGGACAGCTTCATGGCCTTCTCAAATAATTGTCGGGGAGGCATAAAACAGCTTCCTTATTATATCATGAGGACATCAGAAAGCAAGACTCCTCAGCAGTTTATTATTTTTGGTAGTTGTTTTCATTACAGATCTACGAGTATACCTCCTGCAATTTCTTTTAATCCAGGGATTTGGAGGATTATTATGTTGAAAATTTATACAGATTTACATCAGTTAGGACTTCCAAAAAAACTGCCTTTAAACCCTGATTTTTCAAACAATCTTTTTCTTAAGATTGTCTTTCTAAATTTTAACACATATGCATTCTAAAAAGAACTGGGACATTTGGTGCTGCTCATATAGCTAGACTGGGCAGTAAAAAAAAAAAAGAGTCCTCTATTCTTCACTACAGTGCTACTGCTTTCTATAGTCTTTAGCCTTTCTATTTTGTAATGTTTTCTTTTACCTCAGTAAATCAATTTCTTTTCTCCTCCCATGAGCCAAAGCATCTCTCTAATATTCACCTAATTTACATGTGAACCTAAACGAGGATTACCACTGGTAATTTGAAACATCAGTCTAACTTAATGCACGTCTCACCTGATGTACACATTTTCCAAACTTGTTCTCAAAAGGCCATAAGATATTAGAGTAGAAACAGGCCATTCAGCTTGAGTCTGCTCGACCATTCAAATCTGGTAGTCCTCAACTCTACTTTCCTGCCTTTTCCCCCAGATCCCTCGATTCCCTTATTGATTTGAAATCTGTCTCTCACCCTTCACTATACTTAATCGCCCAGCCTTAAAAGCTTTATGCGGTGAAGAATTCCACAGATTCACTACCCTCAGAGAAGAAATTCTTAATCTCTGTTTTAAACGTGCAAGCCCTTATTCGGAAAGTATGCCCTCTGATTCTCTACTCTCCCACAAGGAGAAACAACCTTTTTAGGGTGAAAATGAGTACTGCAGATGCTGGAGATTAGAATCAAGAGTGTGGTGCAGGAAAAGCACAGCAAGTCAGGCAACATCCGAGGAGCAGGAAAAGCAACGTTTTGGGCAAAAGCCTTTTATCAGGAATGAGGCTGGGAGCCTCGGGCGTAGGGAGATAAATAGGAGGAGGATGGGGTTGGAGGGAAGGTAGCTGAGAGTGCAACAGGTGTATGGAGGTGGGTGTAATGGTGATAGGTCAGAGGGAGGGTGGTGCAGATAGGTGGGAAGAAAGATGGACAGATGGGACAGGTTATGAGGACGGTGCTGAGTTGGAAGGTTGGAGCTGGGATGGGGGGGGGGGGAACGGGAAGGAGAAATGAGGAAACTGGTGAAATCCGCATTGATGCCGTGGGGTTCGAGGGTCCAGAGGCAGAAGATGAGATGTTCTTCCTCCAGCTGTCGGGTGGTACGGGAGCGGCGATAGAAGCGGTCCAGGACCTAACCATACTTTTCTGTCATCAGAAAACCTGGCTATAGTATATTCACTTTCCTCAATCAAGTAATTAATATATTATATAATTATGGCTCCAGCACTGATCCCTGTGGCACCCTACTTGTTACAGCTTTCCATCTTGAAGATGACCCCCTTATACCAACTCTGTCTTCAATTAATTAGACAATGCTTTATCTCTGCTAATATACTACTTCATCACCATGGGCTCTCATGTTATTAATCAGCCTAAAATGTGGCATCTTGACAGATATATGAATAGTCAGGGAATAGGGAATACTGTGTAGAAGCAAACAGGTTTTAGTTTAAAAAGGTGTCACATGTTGGAGCTGGCCCGATGGGCCAAAGGGCCTGTTCCTGTGCTGTACTGTTCTTTGCAGCAAATGTCTTCTGAAAATTCAATATGTTATTTCTACCGCTTCCTCTTTATCTGTCCTGCTTGCTACGTCCTCAATAAAATTCTGGGCCAATGGGCTGAGGAATGGCAGATGGGAGTTGAATTCAGATAAATGCGAGGTGCTGCATTTTGAGAAAGCAAATCTTAGCAGGACTTATGCACTTAATGGTAAGGTCCTAGGGAGTGTTGCTGAACAAAGAGACCTTAGAGTGCAGGTACATAGCTCCTTGAAAGTGGAGTCGCAGGTAGATAGGATAGTGAAGAAGGCGTTTGGTATGCTTTCCTTTATTGGTCAGAGTATTGAGTACAAGAGTTGGGAGGTCATGTTGCGGCTGTACAG
>NC_057732.1:49353081-49382386 GCF_004010195.1 Chiloscyllium plagiosum | reverse complement strand
TATGGAATGAGCTGCCAGAGGATGTGGTGGAGGCTGGTACAATTGTAACATTTAAGAGGCATTTGGATGGGTATATGAATAGGAAGTGTTTGGAGGGATATGGGCCGGGTGCTGGCAGGTGGGACTAGATTGGGTTGGGATATCTGGTCGACATGGACGGGTTGGACCGAAGGGTCTGTTTCCATGCTGTACATCTCTATGACTCTATGGATTTCCTCTTCATGTCTGACTCTGCTTGATCATATTTTGCGTTTGTAAATGTTCATTATATCCATAATAATTGACTCTAACATTTTCTCAATAGTAGATGATTAGCTAACTAATCTATAACTACCTGTTTGTGACTCCTTCCACTTTTAAATAAGATCTTATGTTGGCAGTTTTCCAACCTTCTGGGACTTTTCCAGAATCTAAGAATGCCTGGAAAATAAGTACTGGTAACTGCCCCCCTTTGTTGGAGGTGGGGGGGCTCCATTTTCCCCATTCTATAGGCAACTGATGGTACAAGTGGGGGATTATAGGGTGGCTACACCTTGTCCCACCTCTTTCCATAACCCCTACCCTGCGAGAATACAAGGAAAAAGACCAAGCTTCCTGTTTTGGGATCCGGTGAAGAAAAGATATCGATCAATTATCCTCAGGACCCAAAAGCTGCCAACTTTTTTGGTGAGCTGAGATGTCACTGTCAAGGCCAGTGTTAGGTTAAGAAACTCTCCATTGTTCACTAGTCAGATCCTATCATATTGATTAGCACTCGTTACAGCAAGCTTTCTTGGTGTCAGTGTGGCAAGATGGTTGACACCCAGCACACCAACCTCACACAGTCAAAAAAAAGGAAAATCTTGGCCAATGTATTAACAGAACTGATAATGAGAATTTGCCTTTTAGAAAAAGCATTGCAGCAAAACATATAACCTGAAATAATTATTTTTCAGACAGTACAAGAGATTTTTGAGAACGTATGGCAATGTTTAAAACTTATTATTTTGAAATAAATTAGATTACACATTAGTGTAGCTGGTACTGTTCCAATTAGTCAATGATTATTAAAAAAAAAACACTACAAAGCAATCAGACATTTAAATAAAGCAGCAATTTCAATCTCCGGTCGAAATCACCAATTACAAACATGATACAGTTGACAGTGAAGCTTTGTACAGCAACAGACTTCTAATTAGGGCAACAAAGATATTAAAGTCCACTTGATTACAATTCAATTCTTAACTTACTGTTTTTCTGGTTGGACTATTGCAATTTTCTTCTGCTTTGGACCTGTCAATTAATAGAAAGAAGATCATCCACCGTATATAGACTCAATTCATTGAGTTGCAATATGTTTTACACAACCCACACACAAAACAAGTGATCTACTTCTGGAGAAAAGGAAAAGGACAGTTTTGCTTTGAAAGTTCATGTGGATGAAACGGATCTTCAAGAATAGGGTTACATGGATAGTAATGAAGAGCAGTTCCATTCATACCCCATCTATACTGTTTTCCTGCCATGGACTTTAACATCCATATGATAGATATTCCATTCTCACAACAAAAAGAATCATACAAATATCATCATCAGTCTATATAAGGATGCTTCCTGACATTAGACAATGACAATATCGAGGTCTATTATTTGACCAATTTTATTCACCCTCACTGTCCCTGTGTTGTCAGATTGTTGCCAAATATCCAGACCTGGAAGAGCTGTAATATCGTTAGATTAAATATCAGAAAGTTTAAAGTAATAGGCCTGGATTTCACCAAGTACAATTAGGAGCCTATTAGAAACATGAGGCGGGTTTTAATTCTGGCACTATTTAGACTCCACTTACAATACTGTGAACTGGTTTACAGGAAGTCCCATGGCTGCCTCAGAACATCATCTGGAGTTGACTGGGCATCGTTGCAATGAAGATCCTAGTTAGCCTTTTCACCTAATGCAGGAACATAGAGTACCAAACTCTTGACTCGTACTACCTGCCTCAATAATGAAAATCCAGACACTGTTTTTCAACTTCTTCACAAAATCAATTACTTTATCACAGACTTCACGGGCATTTCTCTTTTCAGGCTAAATAACTCTAAGCAAGAAGCTGTTGACATAAGTTTTTAATTTAATATCTTTGTCATTGCAAAGACTAGGTTATTTTATCCCCATCACACAACAAAATTCATTTTTATCTGTGACTCTTTTGGTCTTTCTCCATTGTATAATGTATTACATGCTCCAAGTAGAAAAATCTAGAATTATTCTTATTCTTATGCAGGTCTTGGAAGTTGAAAGCATTTCCAGAATTAACTCCTCTATGTGAAACAAGAACTTTGTTTAATGGCCTATATTTAGAGACCCTGAAAAAAAAATATTTTCTTCTCCAAAAATTGGCTATGCACCTAACTTAAAATGAATTAAAGCATAACTACTAATTGCAGTCTTTGCAAATTAACACACTGCGGTCACTTGTTTTGTCCGTCTGGGCAGTATTTAAAAGGAGGTGAGATGGGTCTCATCTTTCAGCTGGAAAGCCAGCAAGAGCATCATCTTAATTCTTTTCCAAAAGGCACACCAAATCAAGAACCCCAAAAGAGGAACAGCACCCAACCAGCAGCTGTCAGTTCTTGACCACCTGGCAGTGCCACAGGGAAGTGGGCAGCTGTTACTGGTATTACAAGACCCAGGATTCTCATGGATCCCGCTGCAGGTATTGCTGGGGCAGGAAGGGAACTGGTTGTCCTCAGTCGGCCCTCTTCTGACAATCTTTTAATTATTAAATTTAAATCACGAGGTATCCTGAATGAAATTCATCTGGTTAGGGTTTATCCAGTTTAGGGCGGCACGGTGGCTCAGTGGTTAGCACTGCTGCCTCACAGCACCAGGGACCTGGGTTCGATTCCCGCCTCAGGTGACTCTGTGGAGTTTGCACATTCTCTCCGTGTCTGTGTGGGTTTCCTCCATGTGCTCTGGTTTCCTCCCACAATCCAAAGATGTGCAGGTCAGGTGAACTGGCCATACTAAATTGCCTATAGTGTTAGGTGCATTACTCAAGGGTAAATATAGAGTAGGGGAAATGGATCTGGATGGGTTATTTTTCGGAGAGTCGGTGTGGACTTGTTGGGCCGAAGGGCCTGTTTCCATACTGTAGAGAATCTAACCTAATCAACTTTGCATCAATATTTACACAAAATGAAAAAAAAGGATGAAGAGTGTCTAAAAGACTGACAAGTTAAGTTCTTATGAATTTGATGTTACCTTAACAGTATGTATTTTCTTGATAGTACTTACAGACTGCACGATATGGCGGGGTCAAAGGGTACCCATTTGCTTCACACCAACCGACTGGAAAAATATCCATTGAGTCGACATCAACAATGTATTCGGGGACAGATCTCTTACAGTCTAGAATAAAGTGGATTTACATTAAAAATATAGCTGCTTAAAAAAAAAAACTACCTGCTGTTATATTGTCCTCTGATTAAAAACTTTATTTCATTCTATAAAACATTAGCAGTTTTTTTTTGCTTTTGACATTCACTAATTAAGAGTCTGACTATGCCTTGAAAAATGTTAGAAACACTAAGTGAAAACCCAGTTACATTTAAGTAAATCAGATGATGGGAAGCATTTGTTATCAACTGATACTTTATCGGCTGACTTGCAACAGTCCCTCTTCAAAAAGAACTTGATATTTTCAGGCATCTCCAGTGACAAAGCATAAAATCAAAAGGACGAATGAAAAACGCCAGTCCAAAATCTTTCATTATTTTCTCTTCTGATTTATGCTTGATCTGGAGAAAATGCAACAAGTTATTTCCTTTGTACTTTTTGATTATGCTTGTTCCAGCGTGCTTTGGAACTAGAACATTACAGAAGCCTACTGCATAGAAACAGGTTAATTGGACTTTTAGTACTATATTGCAATTTTATCGGAGAACAATCGCACAGCCCTACTGATTTTTTCATACTTTTCAAATTCTCCTTCTTAAATGATTTTAATGTTCAATTTTAACAAGAATTTGTGAACTTTGCTTCAAGAACAGATAATGGCAGAGAATTCCACATTCTGACCAGCTTGTTAAAGGTGTTTCTTTCAAACATATATATTTACAATCAATTTAACACAAACTAATAAATAAATTAAAATAAATTCAATTTCATTCAATTTTGTAAATTTGGAAATTCCAGTTGAGCACATTGCTTGGTTCGCTAAAATGCACATCCCTGAATAAATAACAACGTAGAAGGAAAGAAATAGGAGCTTGAAGAAAATAAAAAGAAAATTACAAGAACTGTGCAATTCTGTTTTGCTGAAATGCAGCACCCTCTTTTCTACCCTTGAATAAAATTCACATCCATTCCATTCTTTGATGGAGGTTGCAACAACATCTAAATGTCCCTGTACCTGTCCTGGTAAGAACTGCATCTGTTTCACAGTAGCTGCTTCATTTTGCAACTCTGAACTACATGCTTGGAGATCCACAAACATTCATAACTTACCATGAAGACCTTGAGTACTTTTGGATCATGCGCAAAGAGCTAGGCTGTTACTGCAACCTATGTTCTATTGTCTTACTTAAGACAAACAGAGCCATGGAGAGTTGCCAAAGTCAACTTAGACCGTAAGACATAGGAGTAGAAGTAAGGCCATTCAGCCCATTGAGTCCACTCCGCCATTTAATCATGGCTGATGGGCATCTCAACTCTACTTACCCATACTCTCCCCGTAGCCCTTAATTCCTTGCGAAATCAAGAATTTATCAATCTCTGCCTTGAAAACACCCAAAGTCCTGGCCTCCACTGGGCTCCATGGCAATGAACTCCACAGACCCACCACTCTCAGGCTGAAGAAGGGTCTCCTCATTTCCATTCTAAATTGACCCCTTCTAATTCTAAGGCTGTGCCCACGGGTCCTAGTCTCCTTGCCTAACGGAAACAACTTCCCAGCGTCCATCCTTTCTAAGCTATGCATTATCTTATAAATTTCTATTAGATCTCCCCTCAACCTTCTAAACTCTAATGAATACAATCCCACAATCCTCAGCCGTTCATCGTATGTTAGGCCTACCATTCCAGGGATCATCGTGTGAATCTCCGCTGGACACACCCCAGTGCAAGTATGTCCTTCCTGAGGTGTGGGACCCAAAATTAGACACAGTATTCTAAATGGGGCCTAACTAGAGCTTTATAAAGTCTGAGAAGCACATCACTGCTTTTCTATTCTAACCCTCATGAGATAAATGACAACATTACATTTGCTTTCTTAGTCACGGACTCAACCTGCAAGTTAACCTTGAGAGAATCTTGGTTTAGGATTCCTTTATACTTTGGCTTTATGAATTTTCTCACTGTTTAAAAAAATAGTCCATGTCTGTATTCTTTTTTCCAAAGTGCAAGACCTCGCATTTGTTCATGTTGAATTTCATCAGCCATTTCCTGGACCACTCTCCTAAACTGTCTAAATCTTAGTACTATTTGCCTGTCCACCTAACTTCATATCATTGGCAAACTTCACCAGTATGCCCTCAGTCCCTTCATCCAGATCATTTATAAAGTGAACAGCTATGGCCCCAACACTGAACCCTGCGGGATACTACTTGTCACTGGCTGCCATTCTGAAAAACAACCTTTTATCCCAACTCTGCCTTTTGTCAGACAGTCAATTCTCAATTCATGCCAGTAGCTCATCTCAAACACCATGTGCCCTCACCTTACTCAGCAGCCTCCCGTGATGCACCTTATCAAAGGCCTTTTGGAAGTCAAGATAGAGAACATCCACTGGGTTTTCCTGGTCTAACCTACTTGTTACCTCTTCAAAGAATTCTAACAGGTTTGTCAGGCACGACCTCCCCTGACTAAATCTATGCTGACTTCTTCTAATCCAACCCCGCACTTCCAAGAATTTAGAAACCTCATTCTTAATGATGGATTCTAGAATTTTACCAACAACCGAGGTTAGGCTGATTGACCTATAATTTTCCATCTTATGACTTGATCCCTTCTTGAACAAGAGGGTTACAGCAATGATTTTCCCTGACTCCAGTGACTTTTGAAAGATCACAATCAACGCCTCTGCTATTTCCTCAGCCACCTCCCTCAGAACTCTAGGATGTAGACCATTGGGGCCAGGAGGTTTATCAATTTTTAGACCTTTTAGCTTTTCTAGCACCTTCTCTTTTATAATGGCTACCATACTCAACTCTGCCCCCTGACTCTCCTTAATTGTTGGGATATTACTCCTGACTTCCACTGTGAACACTAACACAAAGTATTTTATTAAGTTCTTCAGCTATTTCCTTCTCTCCCAGCATTAACCTTGCTGCATCAATTTGGAGTGACCCAACGTCTACTTTTGCCTCTCATTTGTTTCTTATGTATTGAAAGAAACTTTTACTAGCATTTCTCATATTACTGGCTAGCCTACCTTCATATTTGATCCTCTCCTTCCTTATTTCATTCTTTGTTATCCTCGGTTTGTTTTTGTAGTCTTCCCAATCTTCTGATTTCCCCGTGCTCTTGGCAACTTTATCGGCTCTCTCCTTCTTTGATACATTTCCTGACTTCCTTTGTCAGCTATGGCTGTCTAATCCTCCCCCTCCCCACCATGGATAACCTTTCTTTTCTTTGGGATGAACCTCTGTACTGTGTCTTCAGTTACACCCAGAAACTCCTATGCCATTGTTGCTGTCCTGTCTTCCTCGCTAGGCTCTGCTTCCAGTCGATTTTCGTCAGTTCCTCTCTCATGCCCCTATAATTACCTTTATTTAACTGTAACACCATTATATCAGATTTTAACTTCTCTCTTTCAAACTGTAGACTGAACTATACCATATTATAATCACTGCCTCTGAAGTGTTCCCTTACTTTAAGATCTTTTATAAAGTTTGGCTCATTTCATAACTTGTACAACTAATAAATGTATCACAGTAAGCGTAATTTGCATCTCACACTAAAAAAACTGATTTTTAATACAACTTTATACTGAAACATGACAGAAATTTCAGAAGAAAACTGTGTCATTTTAAAAAGATTTGAAATTTACAATAAATTGAAGTGTAATGGACCTGGTCTGGAAACTTATTGGAACTGTGCAGAAAGTTACTGTTGGAGAATCATAACTAATTCTGGCCAGAAATAAAAGTTAAACCAGCTGTGCTGAATGGGTTTGGTCTGAAATTTAGTTTAGTGAGAAATGGCTGAGTTCACATTTATTTTTAAAAACAAACCAAAATAAGGGTGATGACTCAGTTTTCACTTGGATGCTGATTTCCATGAGCAAGATGCAGTTTTAGTTTACATAGTCTAAAATCCAATGAGAGTTGACTGATTTTGAATTACTGGGCTTGGTTGCTGTAATTCTCAATAAGCAGTTGAGCAGTCAAAGTCTGCCAGTATTATGAGATAGCCATTAGTGCAAAAATCATCACACTTTTTGTTCAGGTTAAATATGAAGTTTCCTTCTCAGAAGGATGTTGTGTTTGAGCAGATGTTTAAATTCATTATACCCTGATATAATATCAGGAGAAATGTTTACAATATTTATTCACCTCCAGCAATAATAATCACTAAGTGTTAAAGAGTTAAATCCATCCCAGTTACCAAGGCATTAAAAATAAAATCTGTAAATAGTAAGGGAATGTCAACATGACTCTTGCTCATGATATGTAAGTTGAATTTCATTCACATGTCCATCAATATAAATGTTTATGCAACGTGCTCTGAAGATTTATTTTGCTTTATGCTAAAGCATGACATTTTTAAAGTTAAATATGCTCTTACATCAAAATTTCAGAAATGGCATTGTACTGGAATCAGAATTATACAGTACTGAAGAGGGTTTCTGGTCTACCATGGATACACTGTCTACCTTAGTTTATGTTTAATCAACAATATAAAAAGCTATCACAAATATTTCTTGGTATGCAGTCCACTAAGAAACAGTTTTTTTGTTTCTGAATTTGTTAAGTAGCTGCATTA
This sequence comes from Chiloscyllium plagiosum, assembly GCF_004010195.1. Lineage (NCBI taxonomy): Eukaryota > Metazoa > Chordata > Chondrichthyes > Orectolobiformes > Hemiscylliidae > Chiloscyllium > Chiloscyllium plagiosum. The sequence goes on along the minus strand of NC_057732.1, from coordinate 49,374,421 downwards.
TAAATACTTCATGGACGTTTAAAAGGCTGGGACATGAATATTGAAAGTTAGGTGACATTTCAACAAGAGAGGAAGCTTATATAAGATGGTGCCTTATGAATGAAGGACGGCATTAATATAACTAAGGTAATCTCTTTCACTATTGTAAAGGTCATGATGTAGACTCAGATACAAAGAAAAAAACATGTCAGAAGTCAGTTTTTAAATAGTTCCCCTACCAGAAAAAAAAAGAAGCTTGTAAGAAAGTTACAATGATAATCTTATGCAACATATTGGTGAGATGACATCTTGATTCCAATTTTGTTCTCCTTATTTAAAAGAGGATATAACTGCATTAGAAGCAGTACAGCAAAGGTTCACTGAGTTGTTTCGTACGATGAAAGGGATACATCAGAACTAGGAGCACGAATAGGCAATTCAACCCATCTAGTCTACACTAGTATTCAATACAATCACAGTTGATCTCATTTTGGCCTGAACTTCTTTCCTGCCCACTTCCCATAACCCTTTAACCCATTACTAATTAAAAATTGGTTTATCTCCTGCTTAAATTTACTCAATCCACTGTACTCCAGGGTAGGAAGTTCCAAAAATGCACAACGTTTGAGGGAAGTAGTTCCTCCTCATCTCAGTTTCAGGATAAGGGGCATCAGATGGAAAACAATGATCTCTCTCACTAGATTGCCCACAGAGGAAACATCATCTCGACATCTACTTTAACACTTCCTTTCAATTCCGCTCCGGATTTAACTCTTAAATGTTTAATAATTATTATAGCTGTCAGTGAACTTTGTCAAATCAGGGTTGCTTCATTAGGAAAGCTTGGTCACATTGAGCTTGTATCCATTGAGGGTGATCTTATTGAAGTATATAAGAGCCTGAGAGAACTAGACAGAGTGGATAGCGAAAGGATGTTTCCCTTCATGGGAAATATGTGGGAGAGACTAACTTGAGGACAGAGTTTAAAAAAAGGATTCTCAATTAATGACCACTCAAAACTGCTTCCTGCCACAGCTGGAACTAACTCAGCTCCAGATCGGCCGAAGCAAACATGAGTACTGCAGATACTGACAATCAGAGTCAAGATTAGAGTGGTGCTGGAAAAGCATAGTTGATCTTTTCCAGCACCACTCCACTCCAGATAGGTCTTAGAGGCTGCCTGTTAACAGGTCAATCAGCTGGGGATGCCGCAGTGCCTGATCAAGGGTGTGGGCATTCATCAGGGAGATGCCTGAAAACCAAGCCCCTGTCCTCGCTCCTGGCCCCTCTCCCTGTGACTCCCAAGCCCAGAAACACCGCCTTCTACTCGTGAGTGTGAACATCTCACTACCTTTTGAGCAAGTGAGATCCCTAAAAATATACAGAAGGTTTTAAACACCAGGAAAAGGGAAGCTGACAATGTAGCCAAATACATTTTGATCTTGAGGATCTAAAAACTGCATAGCACAAAAGTTAAGAAACATCAGTGAAGGAATTAATTAGGTAATTATTAGCTACATCTTATTAATATTATATAAAACTACCAGAGAACGATGACAGAATAAAATCTTGCATAACAATATATGCCATTGGTTTAAACAATTAAATGCCGATCCAACTTATAGGATCTCATACTAAAGTACCACATGTACTCTCAAGCATTCTGGAAAAAATTAAATGAACCTCTGTAAAACCTAGTTTTCATGATGATTAAATGCTTCTTTCAAATGTTGACTTATAATCATTATCTTTAATCATAACTATTTGTCATTACCATTTTTAATCCTGTAATTTATTTTAAAATCACTATTACAGTAAACTAAGCTGACATTAAACTTCCAATGTATTATACACACTAAACCTGAACATTTACTGGATCTAGTGACAGGTAGAAAGTTATGTTGTAGAGCGTCAACTCGTTTGCAAATGTCATTTGATAATTACAGGTTGCCTGACTGGAAGTCAGCTGGTTGAGTGCTTTGGTTTTCAGGTAAGGCAGGAGTACACGGAGGCCAGCCAAAGGACTAGTTAGGCAAACTCTTAATTATTTTGTGCGATGCACGTTCTTTGCTTCAAATTGAGTTCTCCGACTTCAAATAACCTCACTTCCCATCTGCCTACTCTCTTCCTAGTTCCCCGCCCCCCTTTCCATTCCTCTGATCAATCCTTTCTTCCAGATTCATTTCTTCCATCGACCAACCAGGTCGTACCCTTCACCTGCGTTCACCTATCGCTACCTCACTCCACCCACTTTATCTGCAGCTTCCCTTACATCCACCCTCAGTCCTGAGAAGGATTGCAGCCGAAATGTTGACTTCTCCACGTCCTGATGCTGGCTGGCTTTCTGTGTTCTTCCAGTCTCCTGTTCGTCTACCTCAAACTAAATGCAGCAGATATCGGAAATGTAGATGGAGACAACTTCCCAGGTATTAATTGTATACATAAATATTGTTCATGATTTTTACAGCATCACCTAATTGATCATTTATATTTTTGTAATGCTTATCAATATTCAGTCAGATAATCCCTTAGATTAACTGCATGAATACTTATTGAATTGAAAACATGAATTCTATCTGCAGACTTCATCAATAACATTAATCTTCTGTGGAAGGTTTTGGAGCAGAATATGTGAAATGAAAGACCATTTGAATCTATTTTGTATTATTTCTATGTTTTTGGCAATCCAAGCTAAAACAAAAATTGCTGTCTATTCCTCTGATCTTTTCTATCATTTTAGATTAGATTAGATTAGATTACTTAGTGTGCAAACAGGCCCTTCAGCCCAACAAGTCCACACTGACCCGCCGAAGCGTAACCCACCCAGACCCATCCTCCTACATTTACCTCTTCACCTAACACTACGGGCAATTTAGCATGGCCAATTCACCTGACCTGCACATTTTTCGATTGTGGGAGGAAACCTGAGCACCCGGAGGAAACCCACGCAGACACAGGGAGAATGTGCAAACTCCACACAGAGAGTCACCTGAGGCGGGAATTGAACCTGGGTCTCTGGCACTATAAGGCAGCAGTGCTGACCACTGTGCCACCGTGCCGCCCATAATTTCTACAATGAAAACAAATTCAGAATCATTCTTTCATATATTAAAAATGGAAAGACGTTCCCAATAATAAATGCAGGAGCTATTTTGCCAGGTTTTCTCTGTAGTTGAAAAGGATTTCACATTGATTGACAGCATTAGTATCCCAACGTCAAATGTCCAGATTTTGAAGTGACTGTAATTTATTTTAAGGTATTGTTTTCTAATAGCGACTGGAACTTGGCACTTGTTTGAGAAAGGAAATAGTTCTCATTTAATCAGTGCATGATGTAATCTCTATAAGGTATACAAGATCTGAGATTTTAGGAGATCACTTATCCATCTGGAAGATATATGTACTAGCCACAATGGTTCACAACATGTGAGAAATATTCAATGTATTTGAAGTTATGGCAAGATGTTTCATTTGAGAAGATAATGAAACATGAATTGTATAAAATGTGTGTGTAATAATGGACATTAAAGGATGGCTCAAGCCATTAACCTCATTATTGGAACACAAAATAAACCATAAGATCAATAACATGCTGTAAACTGCAAGACTAGCGATCAAGTGGATAATTAACAGTTTTCTGATTAGATTAGAGCCTTCTCAGGAGCAGCAGATTCCAAAGACTAACAGGTCTGTTATTTGCCCATAATTACTGTGATGCAAGATCTGAACTGATCAGTAATGGTGCATTGCAAGATGGTAGCACATTAAGAAATTGAGACAGTGTTGTAATACAGAAGAGAAGATTGGGTCCACACCTGTGTGGAAGCCAAGACATCCATGTTCCACCAATCAAATAATTACTACTTTGTTCCACAGCAACTCTCACATTAACCCACTGTTAGCATCAAGCATTGCACGCCACTTCTAACTAATGGCTGAGACAACTTTTCCCTTTTATTTTGCAGATATCATTGGTATATCCACAAGCTCCGTGATGAAGCAGCCACCTCTACCCAAAACCACATCTTCAGCTCTGAGGAAGAGTACGCCAAGGCTTCAGAGGATGCATCAGTAAGCCTGTATCCTGCAACAACCCATCAGCTCAGATACCGACACATACACTGAGCGATCAGATTTGGAATGTTGGGTTCACAAAACTGTGGGCAGCTACCCAAGGAAGAAAAGCCCCAAACTGCTCACAGTGGGAGGCCAGCCCGAGACCAGACACCTGCTCAGCCCCGGGCAGGAGAGGATCCTGTGGTGTTGGCAATCAGGGGCTTTGTCCACTGGCACAGAGAGGAACAGGAAAAGCAAGCAGAAATACAAGTCGTAATGGTCTTCCAAGCAGAAAGGCCACAGTAGTACAGTTACACTATAGAAACCTAGCTGCTTGCCAGGCTGCCTCCAAGGACAGTCATTTCATTCTATTGGCTTAGGTTAGTGCCAGTGATTACGTCCTTTCACATTCTATAGGTTTCACTATAACTGTATTTCTACTCCACAAAATCGGTTGCCAGGCATTCTGAAATTCAGGGGAATTTCATCCATGTTGTGATATATTGGGCAATCATGTTTTTGCTGCTCTTTAATGAATCACTGGAAACTGGTCATTTTGGTTGCCTTTGAGTGATCTCAGTCTTCTGTCATGATACAAGATTACAATACACAATACTAACAATCTTTCCATAAACAGGCTACATTAACTAGATTTTGCTCGGAAATCTTTGCTTGATTTAGGGTTTGATTTAGACTATTTGCAATAAAAATACATTGCACTTTGGTCATATTCTGATAGTCAAAGGAGCCGTTCCTATTTATGCTTCTGAAGATCAGACCAATGGCTGGTCCCTGTCCTTATGGTGCCACTGGTCTTATGCATTATCTTCAGGGTCAATTTCTTCTCCTTCCACTCTTGCATCAGTTTCTCAATATCACCAATGTGCAATCATTTGATGAATATTACAACTTTTAGCTTGAAACAAGCTTCATACCTAATTTGCTTTGTTGGAAAACTGATTTTGCTTTGAAATTTGCTATCTGCATTCTGCCTTATTTTGGCATATCTCAAATTCCTGTGCAACTTCGTAACACAGCCTATATTGCCTGCTTGACCCCTTGTCCCAAGTTACAAGGTACTGGTCAGTTAAGCATGAATTTGTGGAATGTGAAATTGACAATATTGCTAATGCAATTATAGAATATTCCAGCTGAAAAGGGGAAGGAGGTTGACCTACACTGAGTAAATGATTTTTGGGACCCAAAAACCCATCTTATATGCTGGATTGTCTTGTATGCAGTGGTCAATGGTGATGCATGATTCTGTCTGCACATTGTTATGTGAGCATTAACTGAGTTACTTTAAGTTTCCTGCAAGCCAACTATCATTATACAGCTGAAGTTTTATTCTCTGTAAAATTCTGCATAAAAATGCCTCAGGAGCTCTGACAGAAATCTTATTGAAATTAGTTGTGTGTAATACTGAAAATTAGAACATTTCACTATAGCTTTCGCCTTACAGCATTTTAGAAAGAATCTCAAATTAGTGTGAACTCTCAATGTGGTCAGCAGGCAGTAATCTGAAAGAGTATTTTTAAACTAATGGTATGTGCAGCATTAAAATAACAAATACTTTTAAGCTATTAAAACAGTAACTGATTCCCTATCACTCCTTATAACAATAAATAAAAACAGTAAACAACACAAACTTCCTTTTTTTTTCCTTACCATACGTTTGATTTAGATATGCCTGAATAAGACCTCCTTCTCACAGAAGAAAGCAAAACACCAATGTCTTCATGACAGTTTCAAATTCAAACTCACAACAAGCTTGTCTTTTTTTAAAATATACAATTGAAAAAGAGAGATGAAGTTAAGCAAAAGAATTGCCTCTTCACCTGTTCTACGAAGATTGACATGACTGAGAAGTTCTAATAATTCACTTGTCTCTAAGTCGCATTATAGCTTAAATTCTATTAATTCTATTGATTTTTGTTCATCGTTCTTGGGATGTGGGTGCCACTGACTAGTCCAAGACTTAAGTCACGCCTCAACTGTCCTGTAGAAAATGATGGTGAGCTGTCTTCTTGAATCACTATTGTATTTGGGATGAAGGGACAGCTATAAGTTGTTAGGGAAGATGTACCAGGATTTTAGCACTTGAGGCATAATCAACACTAGAGACAGCTTGTGCTGCTGGGAATCATTCCCAAGATCCCTGCTCGATCAAATTGACAAAAGCAGAGCTGCTCTGAAGATGTGAGGTACTCCTGTGTTTGGATGAGATCTAAAAACTCAAATGATCATAGTAACATAGGAAACAGGAGCAGCAATAGGGCATCTGGATTTAAAATCTTTGCCATTCAACTGCATCACAGCCAATCTACTAACTTTTCTAAGAGCATCTGTTCATGCAGTTTGCCACATAGATATAGAATACAGAACAGTACAGCACAGTACAGGCCCTTTGGCCTTCGATGTTGTGCCAACCTTTTATTCTACTCAAAGATCAAACTAACCTGCATACTGTTTATTTTAGTATCAACCACGTATTTATCCAAAAGTCACTTAAATGTCCCTAATGTTTCTGACTCTACTACCATTGCTAGCAGTGCATTCCACAAAACCACCAAAGCCAGCAATTTAATGAATCACAATGACTTTGAAAATGAGTGGTTCAATTTTAATGAACTGTTCAATGGCTTTGGTCTTTGCATTGTATGCTGAGCACTGTTCATGTCCTATATACTTACTGTTGATGTTAAACTTACTGGACTGTAGCTTACTAATTGAGGATTGCATTTTTTTAAAAATGTAGCTTGGAACCATCAAAGCTCTGAATTGTCCCTATCCAATACCATCACCAAAACGTGTTCAGAAAATTCACCTGAAGTTGAAATTGAATTGATGTCAACAAAAATCAATTGAATACAAAAGCAAAGCTGAAAAAGACTAGAATGCAGTACCACAACCTTACCTGAAATGCTTGTTTCCTGAACATGCTTGTTATTGTGGACGAGTATGACTTACATGATTAAAGAATCTGCAACTAAATTTCCTGTCTTCACTGGCTGACGTGAACAATGATACATCAATCAAAACATTTTGAAATAGTTTATTTTTCAAAATAATAAATCAGTGCATGAATCTTGGCTTTCATATTATTGGAAATACATATTTACACTAATGGATTAGGAGGAAAACTGGAAAATACTGAAATGTTTGGACACTTTCTGGATTAAAAGTTAAAAATTAAAAAGTTAAGTATCTGCTCCACAACCACCTGATGAAGAAGCTGCACTTAGAAAGCTACTGCCTCCAAATACACCTGTTGGACTATAACCTGGTGTTGTGTGATTTTTAAGTTTGTCCATCCCAGTCCAACACAGCACCTCCAAATCTGGATTAAAAAGTGTATTTAACAGAAGTTTAAAGGGAACCGTGTGGCTTTTTGGAAATTAGGTCAACTGTTTAATGTGACTGGTTACACAAAGTCAAATAACTTTGGAAAAGGATTGTGACAAAGCTTTCATTGAGATAAACAATGAAGTTTATAGCCTTTAAGTACTGAAAAACCTGACTTTGGAAGAGACAATAGTGGGGGTGCTGAGCTCATGGTTGCCCAGCAACCCTTTCTGGATTTGGTTTTCGGTTTCACAAACCTCAGAGGTGGAGGAAATAAAATTTCCAAAGCAGCATTATAGCTTTAAGATTTTCTATCCACCTCTCTTGGTTGAAGTACCTCAGAACCTGATAATGTTTCCACACTTCAGTATTTTGATTACCTTGGAAACCCTGAAAAGCTGAACATGACCACCTAACCATGGATTGAATCCAACATGATTTCCAGCTGAAGTGAAGCCCTGCTTGAAAGATATTCCATTTGTCTGCGAGTGTCAGCAGTCCGATTTTGTCAACAAGAGACCTGGTGGACTGAGAGTAGTCTTCAGACCACAGGCCAATAGAAGTGTTTTCCTTTCACCCTTTTTAAAATATCATATAATTTGTTTGTTTTGGATGAAAAAGAGAAATAGTTCTAATGCTAGATTATATTTTATAAACAAGGGGCGAGACTGGTAGATAAAAATAATGGTAAACAACAGTTTATGATAAACTTACCATTTCAAATGCAAAGCCTACAGAAGCCTAGTGAAAGTGTATTTTAGTAAAGGAGAAACACTTAGCGTTTTTGATAATTGAATCAAACCCTTTGTAGTAAGGATGTGACATGTGGAGTAACAGTGTTTTGTTACCAGTGTACTCCTCATACTCATAACAATTTACCAAATAGAGCGTGTCATTGGACAAAACTACAGACGTTTTAACAAGTCTATTTTCCAATCATCTTACCTTCAAGGTGAAGCCACATTAACCGACCTTTTACTTTTGTGATTGAAGCAACACATATTTCTGCCAGGTTACTAAGGGAGACAGCCTCCAACTTCATATTTTTGGTGAAGCCTCGACTGAGCGAAGTCTGACAAAAGAACAGAAAACACTATTCAAGGACATTTTGCACTATTAGGATCTGTTTTCCCTCCACTGCATAGAGACTAGATCAAGACAATTCCAGAGATGAAAGTCAGAGCAGTAACTTTGCAATTCCAGCTTGCCACTTGTTCCTCTAGTCCTCACCAATGCCTCGTCTCACTCTATGGACAGTGTCTGCATGCACCTCCCATTCACCAGGACCTCCAGCTATATGTTGGAAATGCAGGGTTCCAATTTCCTGCTGCCTGACATACCTGGGACAATTGGCAGAAAATATGAAAAGGCAGCTCTGCACAGCCAGCATCTGACCAAGTGCATTGCTGAGCTTCAAAAAATGGCACTACTGCCAGAAATCATGGAAGTTTCTGGCATTGATGAGTACTTCTGCCTCTTGCAAGTGGGAGGATACAACAAGTAAGGAGATGTAGGGGTACTGTGCATAGCTCATGAGGTTTGTTTGGGAAGACAGCATGAGAAACCTCGCTTAGGCTCATGGACAGAAATCATCCATAAAATCTGCCAAAATTGACGCTTAGGATTGTAGCATGGAAGCAGACCACTCAGCCCATTGGGTCCACATTGACCCAAAGGAAATCCCAGGCAGACCCAGACCCCACACCCTTCATCCCTGTAACCCAGTATTCCCCATAGCTAAACCACCTTGCCTGCACTATGGGCAACTTAGCATGGCCAATTCAGCTAACTGCACCCGCAGAAAACCAACACAGGCACAGGAAGTATATGCAAAGTCCAGACAGACCATCGCCTCACAGTGGAACTGAATGCACATCCCTGGTACTGTGAGGTAGCAATGTTAACCAATAAGCCACCATGCCACCCGACTTAGCAGAGTCCTGGTAAATTTCAGCCCACAGTCTTTTGCAGCCAAAAATTCTCATGTTATAATAAGGTTGTGTGCTATTATGAATGTTCTGAAACAGTGCAAAAGCAGTGTGATAATCATCACAGCCAAAATTCAATAGCTTTGTAGCAGAGCCTTATAATTAGGTGCTGTGTGAATTCTTAATGTAATCAGGTTTTGAAAAGATGCTCAAAATGTGATTAAATTAAGAATGCTCTTTAATCAGAGGATTGAGAAGGAAACCAAAATAATTCCACAGAAACATACATAAATGAAGAGTTTAATGATATTTAATTAAACAGTCAAAGATTTCATGAGGCCAGAAAACATTGCATATAATCAATGTTCAGCCCTTAAAGTGAGGCAACTTGATTATTTTTCCAAAGGTTAAACCTGTCCTAATAAAAGTCTGAGGGTATTAAAACTGTTCTGAAACATTCAAGATAAAGTTTCATTATAATTATACCAGTAATGGAATTCAAGTATCACATGAACTGGTTAGAACCAAGTTAATTTTATAACATATGATTATTCATTAGTTTGCTATCTTCCTTAATGCTAAAGTTAAACAGATTTTGTCTATGTCAAGGTTGTCAGAAAGACCAATGCATAGAAAATCAGTTTAAATCACTTCTCCACAATTTCAAAATTTTCACTTCTAGCTTTCAACCCACTTGCACAAAAACCCAAGTGGCAAAATTGAAGGCTGTTAATCCAGCAAACATACTAGGCAATAAGTCTTATGAACAATTGCAGATTTTTACTACTAATTTGCCACCATTTCAGATATAATAAAAAGGATCAGGGCAGACCCGTTCAACAGGGCAGAGTTTGTTTCCTAAATCAAATGTTACAAAGACATTTATCATCCTGGTACAGTAAATGCATACTGTAAGTGCAGTTTTCTAAAAAACTTCTAATGGAGCACAAAATAAACCATTTGCTCTTCTTTAATGGTTTTGTCAGTGTTGTGCCTGAAGGTAAGCTACAAAAAAATTGATGACAGAGCAAAACTTTGAGAGTCTTAGCATATAATTGCATTAAATGACTTAGTAACATTTTGTTGCGTATCCAGTGGGAAACTGAACAGTGTGTTGCACTGTGTCCAAAAAGATGCAATTAATAAATTACATCTTTGTAGCAGTGCCTTTGAGCTGGTTAATGTATACTGGAAATATTTAAATAAACACAATAGATAAAATGTTAAAATTTTAACATCGAATATAAATGCTGCTTTAAACAAAAAAAATGCACTTCAAATATAGTGTCAAGCTAATTAATTGCCAACAAATTAAAAGTAAACCTTTCTAAAGGCACTTATATATTCATGCCCAGCCAGAAGAATGATGCTGAACTGGAGTTTGTGGCCTCAGAACACACTCTACCACAGGTCAGCCCTGAATGTAGAGGGGTCAATTTTTGTTTTAAAAAAATAGAAATCCTCCTGAAAATCAGCTTCATTGAGAGACTTGGCTTCCAATTGGGCAGGGAAGCCAATATGATGGGGAGATAAAAGAAGACACATCAGCAACATATTCAAGTATCCATTTAACCTTGTGAATTGAAAATTCCTGGAAATACGTTCACTTAGCTGCACTATTCATCCCAAGTATGATTTAATTTTTCTGGCCTGGCCGAGTTAACATTCAGAACGAATGTGTAAAGTACATGAGTATGCATTGTATGGAAATGAAACATACCAACAGAAAGACAGTGACCAAAATATTATAAAATATCATTTGGCTAGATAGTCCAGTTGTCACAACTTGTTACCAAAGGCACTCCCAAGAATTTGTGATGACTCCCCCTTTGCTCAGTCCCTAAAGGTTGTCCAGTTTCTCATTCACTTTTCCGCACAGTATTTCATACTGTTTGATCTCAGCTGGGGCCTAATTTATCAACTGCTGAAATCTTCCAACAATATTGAATTATTACAAATCATAGGTTAATCCTGTTATCTTTCAATAGCTGATACCTGCCTTCCTGACTGTCAGAACAGTTCCTGTGTCTCATCCATTCCTAAAGGATCCGTTTCTGGTTTCTATGCTTGTATTTTGTGTATCTCCTTTCTCAGACACTTGCAGTAAACAAATAAATTTGCTAATGTGTCCTCCACAATTGTCTATTGCAGGTCTAACTGTACCAGTTAATAGGGATTAGGATTTATGATTTACTGTAGGATTGAAATTTTAGCAATTTTGTAAGTAGGATCCTAGATATTTGCTCACCTTGCAAGCTTGACAGCACATTGAAGCTTTGCAGTGGGACAATGGATATCTAGTTCAGATCACTTTCTGGGCAACACACATCTTGCAAATGAGCCAAATGCTACCACTTTCAGACCTGAATGTTGCCCACATTCTCTCAAAATTATACTCAAATGGCGAAGTATCCCAAAAAAAACAGGTTAAGCAAGCAGTTTCACAGTGCCGCATACAATTGCTACTCAAGTGGTATTTTCCATTAAACAGGATACTACAATCAGCCTAAAAAGATGTTCTGCCTGCCAGATATTTGACCAACATCATGTATTAATTTTATTGCTGGTGTGATTCCTTGTTCCTCCAGCATTTAAATCAAATAGCATGTTCCAAAGTGTAGATCATACTTGACCAAAAATTTTCTGTTATTAGATGTGATTCTATGATTGGGTAACACTTGCTGAACAATCCTTAGGGCAGTAGTAGCTACGTTTAATTGGTTGGCAGTGTAATCAGCTGAACTTATAATATGGTTCATTTATACTTGTTTGAGGTGAGATACATTCCTTTGCCAGGACGTATCCTCTGCAAATAAAAGGAATATGTTCAAGTTTTGCACCTTTTTGTTTGAATTATTTAGGAGCTTGAGGAACCTATAATTCCCAGTTGTCTTTATGGCAAGGTCTCAACTGATTAGAGTCAATTTGCCAGCTAATGAGCCCCCTTTACTCTTGTCGTGGAAACTGCTATGGTTGTTTAAAATTTGATATTCCTGCAATTGTCTCAATTAGTGCAAGTTGAAAGCTTTCAGTAGCATATCTCAAACTCATACTGTTACCTGCATGTTGCCTGTATTTTAAATTCAAAAACTCATAGAACAATTTTAGCACTAATTTGGCAAAAAGAAGCCTACAAGATTATATTTATATAATATCTACTTTAGTCAAAAATATTTGATGATATTAATCTCAGTTACATAAATATTTCCATGACCATATGCCTGAAGCAATGAAATTTTCTCAAGTGAAAGGTTTGCTAAACAGCATTAGATATGAAAGTGCAACTTACATTTCTGAAGCAGTACTGAGAAAGTGTCTCTGCCCCACACTGTTTGAGATAATCAGCCCAGTCAAAGTCTAAACCAGGATATCCTGCAATATTACAAGACAAAATATGAGCTAAAAAGACCCACCACATTTTTATTTTCCTTTTCTTCACTGATTTCGTTCACTAATGTCAGAGCAAAATTTACAGCACTCTTCCAATACATTTCTATGCCCTTTATTAATAGTAGACTCGGGGTAGTCAGCAATATTGGGCAATTACCATTCAACCCAGATTACCACCGTTCCGCCATATAGCAATGTTACTGGATTAGTAATTGAGGGCTAATATTTACATCTCACCATGGCAGCAGGCCATAATTTAAATTCAATTCATAAATGCGGAATACTCCAGCCTCCGCAATGGCAACTATCAATTGTTGTGGGAACTTATTTCATTCATTAATGTTCTTTAGGAAAGAAAAACTGTCATTATCATCTGACCTGTCTTATTCTTGACTCCAGAATTGGTGATGTCTGCTTGAGTGAATCCGGTCAGAATCACCAGCCACTTTGCCAACAACCTTCCCTATGAGGTCTTCAATTTCAGTATAACCACCCAGAATCACACCAAAGTGGTTAACTTTTAACTACCGTTGGAATGGCATAGCAAAGGTAATAAAGGGCAAAAAATGTTCAGCTTGCTGGTGAAGTCCACATCCCAATATAAAAAAAAGAGTAAGGAAGAAAGCTGTGACAGTGTGGAAGGATTGTCTTTTGGGTTCTTGTCAGTTTCTTGGTACCTGACTTATCAAGAAAAATGCATGCCAGTTTCCTCAGTGGCAGAAGCGAGGCTGATCTGATAGGACCTCACTAGTTGATTTCCAACTGAAGCTTGCCGGATTGAGAAGCTTGAATGGGGATCAGGCAATGAGGGTTGCAGGATCATGTAGATCCCCTCCAAGGGTGAAATAGTAATGGGCTTTGCTGGAGTGTGGACAGGGAGGATCCACATTGGAGAGCTGGGGTGGTTATACTGAAATTGAAGACCTCATAGGGAAGGTTGTTGGCAAAGTGGCTGGTGATTCTGACCGGATTCACTCAAGCAGACATCACCAATTCCAAGGTCTGCCATTGTTTTGCCTGGATATAATTACCAGGTTTCACATGCTCAAGAAACATGTTCATCATGCTTAAAATTGGAAGAATTGAACTACAAGGCTCACACTCATATTAATTAAAGTGCCAACTCATCTGGTTGCACTTGCCCAGCTCCCCACCACAGCTAAAGCTGGAAGCGGGCAGGTTGGAAGCAGGCATGGGTTAGGACTCTGATCTTTAAGACTTTAACTCACCATTGACTTAATCCTATGCTTTTATTTTAATTAAAAGTTCCGCCCTAAACTTCAGAATTATGTCAGCTATGGAGTTCAAGTTGGGTAAATGTGAAGTGATTCATTTTAGAAGTTTGAATTTTAATGCTGAACACAGGGTTAAAGACAGGATTCTTCACAGTGTGGAGGAACAGTGGGATCTTGGGGTTGATGTACATAATCCCTCAAAAGTTGCCACCCAAGTTCATAGGGTTGTTACAAAGGCGTATGGTGTTTTGAGATGTTGACTGGAGAGTAGAAGAAAGAGAGATGACTTGATGGAGGTGTACAAGGTAATGAGAGGCATAGATAGATAGCCAGAGACTTTTTCCCAGAGCAGAAATGGCTGTCACGAGGGTCCATAATTTATAAGGTGACTGGAGAAAAGTATAGTGGAGATATCAGAGGTAGGTTTTTTTATGCAGAGAGTGATGAGTGTATGGAATGTACTGCCAGCAGTGGTAGTAGAGTCAGAGACATAGGAACATTTAACGACTGCTGGACAAGCACATGGGCAGCAGATAATTGAGGGGTGGGGTGGCTTAGGTTGATCTTAGGTTAAGATAAATGCTCGGCAGAATATCGTGGGCTGAAGGGCCTGTATCATACTGTACTGTTTCATGTACTATAAAGCTAAGGTTGTGAAATTATCCATTTAGTTTCTGATTGCAACCAAGTGCAAGGTATTAAGCAAGAAATTCACAAGTCTGATATAAAGTTTGGTCAGTTTAGAAGAACTCCACAGTGAGATAGGATAAATGAACCACGCAAAACATTCATGCTTTCTGATAGACACTGAACAATCCTACATCAAAAATGGTTTTTCACTATTTAAAAATGAGTTATATGTTAATCCAAGTTTGTTTCCGATAAGTTGCACATTGCAGTTCAATGGTTCAATAAATTATTGAACTTCATTTTAGTACTTAGTACCTCATTTTGGAAATCATATGCACACTTCATACAGGAAACCTGCAGTGTCATATGCAAAACAATTGTCTGACTGCACTCTCAGTGAGTAATTTCTTATTCTGAATTCCACATGCTGAGTGCCATTTCCCTACCATGAACGTAAATGATTGTAAAAGGATACATTTAAATTTCTAGTTGGTCCTTCCGAACAAGGCTGTTCATAGGATGACAAAGTTATATGTCTCTAAAGTTAAGGAAAATTTCAAACTAATAACCCTGGGTGGCCTGTTAGCAGGTAAGTGTCAGTGAAGGGAGTGTCATGTGTCTATCTTCTTTGAGTTAAGAATAATACATAATAAATGTTTTTCATGATTTCATAAATATGTTTCATAATTCTGAAACTCGTAGAAGAAAATGTTCCCGATTGTAAGATTTTAAATTTAGGTTAAAACGTGATATCAGCACATAACATAAATTATTATAATACAACTGACTCAAGAAAATTATAAATTCATAAGTTATCAAACTTCCACAGATGTCTGTAGCCCAGCTTTCATTACTGTTGCTATGTGACAGCCAGGCATGCACAATGTTGAATCACTACAAAATTTAAACTGAAATGAAAATGATACTCAGAACCTTTTTTCAAAGTAAAAAAATTAATTCTTTCTTGTCCAAAAAACTGAATTTTGTTTCTTTATATTTCAAACAGATACAAACCCTTGGGTGGAGTGAGATGGACTCCATTTTTAAGGCACCACTGAACAGGAAGGATTCCTGGTGAATCAGCATGGCAAAGCACAGAGTTTTCACGAGCATCTGGCCTCAAATCATCAATTGTGATCATAAAATACTGGTCATTAAAAACCTGTAAGAATAAGAACATCGCATACATCTAATGTTTTATTTGACATTGTATTAATGTGCTCAAAATTGATAAAAGTTTTCAGAAATAATCACTTGCAATTTTCTTACACACTAACATACATTTAACGCAGCTTCAATGACCCATTAAAGTATAGAAAATTAATGCGGGTATCATTTATAATTAAAGAGAACCTTACTATTTATTTTATTTTTAAATAAAAATGCCTCATTATATTAAAAAAAAGACTGACTCCAGAAGTTAGATGTACCTCGTTTGCTAATGTTTTGCACCAAATATAAAATATTTCCCAAAATGACTTTCGGAACTTTGAACACGAGTATATCTGAATAATAACTTGAGTAGTAACATATCAAATATTTTCCTACTCAAATGCATTTTCACATGATAGTTTAATCTGTCCGACTATGGAGTTTTTTTGTACTCACCTTAGTTACTGTGGCAGGACAGATAGAAAAGGGCTCCCTTGGATCTACTGCCTCTAATTTCATACCAACTGTGAAGCAATGAGTCCTCAGATCAGGCTGGTCCTGCATTTAAAAGAGATTGATAATAAAACCTGGATTTTCTACAGCACAAAAACAATTGTCTGACTGCAATCTCAGTGAGTAATTTCTGATTCTGAATTCCACATGCTGAATGACATTTCCCTACCATGAACGTAAATGGTTGTAAAAGGATGCATTTCACTTTCTAGTTGGTCCCTTCAGAACAAGGCTGCTCAGAGGATTACAAAGTTGAATGTCTCTGAAGTTGAAGAAAATTTCAAACTAATTTCAAATTTCACACCTGGGTGGTCTGCTAGCAGGTAACCACAGTACAGGGAGTACTGACTGACAATCGGTGTAAAACTTTGCCAGGTTAAACTCGTGCTGGAAGAGAAGCTTCCGTCTTGAATTCATCCTGTTGCCTGATTGGAGTAAATCTAGCACCGAATGTTTGACCCAAACTGCTTTGTGCCCTTTACACTTCAGCTAACCTTGGAGGATCACTCAAGGGTTTGAAAAACAAGCTGAAATTCTGACTAATCTGAACATATTTCTGGACCCTGGGGCAGATCCTCACTTTAGAATTTGAGAAGACACGTGCACTTTTTTTTCCTCTTTCTGACATGTGTTTGAAGAAATAAAAAAAAGTAGATAAAATTATTAAGGATTTACAAATTAACTCATCTTCCCATGACAAGTCCAGGTTACACAGGTCTTGATATGAGACTCAAACATCTCTTTTCCTGTTGTTAAAATGCACAAGTAGAAAATGGAATTGTGTAGTGTGAACCAAACTCTGAGTAATAGCAGCACAAATTGTTCCTATCCAAAATGTGATTTCACTAAATTGGCAAGTTGGTGCATTAATCTACATGGTATGGAAAATAAACGATGGGAATGTGTCTCCCAGGATGAACAGTTCAGAGATAAAGCTGGGCACAGCTGTCCTCCAGATGAACAGATCACCTTTAAAAAGGGGGATTAGATGCAGAAAAACTGCTTTTGCCACTAGTAATGCTCTTGAAGGTCAAAATTCGTGAAAGCATATCACTCCATACCAACTCTCAGCTTTGATTCAATAATGTTTCCTGCAGAAATCATTGCCAAAAGTACAGAAACAATGATTTGTACCGCTTCTTTAGCTTCTCATTAACAATTCTTTGGAGAGAAGTTTTATTTAAAACAGATGAAAATTGTAATTACTCTGCACTAATTCAAGTTCCTATTCAATATGACAATGCTATCAAAGTCAATCAAAAATTAAAATGCATCTTGAAGGAACTTGAGAAGTTGAATGTGTTTAATTTTAAATATATCATTTTAGTTTTTTGAATGTTGCATATTTTGGAACAGGGTTCCAAATAGAGTTTTATTTTAATTCTAGGACTTAGGATTTCCAGAAGTAGAACCCTATACTTGACTAATAACAGAAGAATATGTATATAGGTTGGAAATCAACAAATTACGGTCAAGCATTGAGTTAGTTGAAACTCCTATTCCTGATATCACTAAAAGATGGAGATCTATCATTAGCTGTGCTGCTTGCATGGTACAGCAGGATTGCTGAATTCACTGCAAGGAACAGGCACTCAAAGGAATTACTGTATAGGTTTATGGTGAAAAAAAACCTTGCATTTCTGTATCACTTGAAATGTCGTAAAATATTGGAGTTTCGCTGGATGTTCTCATTTTGAAACTGAGATCCTGATGAGATATTAGGCCACATGATCAAAAGCTTTGTCAAAAAGATGGTTTTAGTATTTAAAGCCTTTCTCCAAAGAAGCTACAATAGCTTTTTTTCATGAATGCAGTATTCGCTGGGACTGAATTTTACGATATTTTACCAAAGTGTTATTTTCATTGAGTTCCATAGAGGATTTCTCTCCACAATGCTTAGCAAATTTTCACATGTCATCATCCCAAACTCACTTCATTAATTACTTGCCAAACCCCAAAGGCACCGCTCTCATCCAGTGCTAGCTGAATTTTACAACCACTGTCGATGGAAGAAATCACCATTGCCCAAATAGCCTGAAATAGATTTAAAAATCACACAATACCAGGTTATAGTCCAACAGGTTTAATTGGAAGCGCTAGCTTTCGGAGCACTGCTCCTTCATCAGGTGATGCAGGAGCAGCACTCAAAAAAAGCTAGTGCTTCCAATTAAACCTGTTGGACTATACCCTGCTGTTGTGTGATTTTTAACTTTGTACACCACAGACCAACACTGGCATCTCCATATCATGACTGAAATAGATTGTCATCCTTAGTGCTGTTGCTATCTTGGAATCCCGGCCATATCCCTGGTCAAGTGTAGGCAGTCCAGAACTGTCCTTCATTAGTAGTACAGTGGCTTAGCAACCAGAAATCCATACTGCTTATAGCATTTAGATGCATGGCTCACACAATAAATTCCATTCCCTTACCCAATTGCTGTTTAACCACCAGGCACCACAGCTCACTTGTCCTTAGCCACAATGCACCTTATCACCCTAAGTCACTCCAAAGTTCACTGTAGACCAGCACCTTATCATAGTTCTGTTGGGGACCATTATATACTGGTAAGACTTCAAGCAATGCAAATATGATCATTTATTTGCAAACATTAAAAACAAACAGAAAGCAAACAGAAACTGCATTTTACCTTTAGAGTACAAACAAACTGCTTGCATGTTGAGCAACATAATAATTTTAGAGGAAATGAGTGATCATTATGCTTAGCTCTCATCTAGTAGAATGTGATATCAATTAAGTCCTGTTTGGCTTGTAACACACAACTCTGCTACTCTACCATGCACAAGGTGAAATTTCTCTGCTCTATGTCTTCACTTCACCTCCTCCCAAGACTGCTCCCTCTCTCCTAGTTCTTCAGCACCCATCACATCATCTTGTTGCCTGTTCAAATACTGCAGAACGCAGCATGCTGGGAATATATGGCATAACCTGGTCCAGTTTATATTGTCGGGTCTCACCAGACCAGTCCAAGCAGCAGAAGCACATCTTCCAGTGGTCAATAATTTGCTCTGCAATGGCCCTATTTGAAGAATGGGTTGCACTGGATTTGCGCTCCACCTCTCAGGGTATTGTACAATAGTGTCATCAGTTCAGGTCACAGTAGGTAGTCCATTCCCCTCAGGGACCAATAAAATGCAGCAAAAACACATGACTTAGGTCATTAATATTGGGAATTCTGAACAGTTTCATCCAAAATTGAAGACCTGACAACTCTATTTTTTTTGTTGTAAGACACTGACCATTGTAATGCTGCAAGTCTCTTTTAAAGGCACAAGAATTTTCAATCATAACCTTAACTGTCCAAGTTAAATACTGTACTACACAAATCAGGATTGCAAAGAACCTACAAATCATGAATTCATATAAAGAGCAAGGAACTTGAGTAAATTTTATTAGTTCCAGCTGCAAAGTGAGATTTAATATATCCTACTAACCTTAGCATTGGTGTAGCATTGTGAACCAACTATTGTGAATCAAAGTATCATTTTACAAATTTCTGTCCCTTACTGCGACAACTCAAAGTCAAACAAGTTCCAACTTTCAGTGCTTGTTTACACTGGAATTTCAATGAGATAGGTAATCTAAGACACTTTGGCATTCAACTAACTCGTATCCTAAACACTTGTTTCCAAGCAGATAATTGGTCTTAAACAAGTGCCCCAATGTGTAAGTAAATGCACATGTAGACAACCAAAGATGATGTTCATGCTTAGAAGAAATGTATTCCCCCTTACTAAGTTCACTGCATAAATAGATGTGATACCTTGCCAATCCCAGTTACATCAAGAAATTTATACTAATCAATGGCATATTCCTTACATATATCTTTGCCTCACATCTGCTCTTGCATATGCATTAATTATTATTCAAATAGATGATGATAAGCATCATATTACAAAATTGCAAAATATAAAAGTAATGCAGCATGGAAACAAACCCTTTGATCCAACTGGTCCGCCGACCCGATACCCTAAACTGATCTGTGTTTATCACATGGAGAATTGCTCACAATGATTGAGGTTAATATAAATTACACACTAATTGAGGTAGTATTATGCTTGGATTTTATAACTACCATAAAGTTCAAATTCAATGCCTTTTCATTTTGCATGAAAACTGTAAATAAGTGGCTTTAATTATTAGTTCGGTTCTTTTCCCATATCTTTTCAAATCACAAAAGACTTGAAGATAGCAGACAACAGGTAACAGTAGTTTGAACTGAAATATGTGGAGGATTATTTGTAATAGCAAAGGGTCATACAGCTTTGAAACAATATTGGGAGACCGGTGGCTTTGGGCCACAAGAAATCTATGGGCTTTGTTAACACAATACTAGATAAAAGCAATGACTGCAGATGCTGGAAACCAGATTCTGGCTTAGAGTGGTGCTGGAAAAGCACAGCAGTTCAGGCAGCATCCGAGGAGCAGGAAACTATCTTACATTACAGAATATTATCTTACATTAACCAATACACCGCATCTCCTCTTTAAGGATGCAACAGGGGTAGAGTTTAAGTGTGCCAGCACTGACAGCATCACAGTATATGCCCATATGGGCAAGTACCATTGTCAGAGATTAGCTTCGGCAATATCAACACTGGTGGCTGGGTAAATATCACAAAGAAGTCGCAAATCTTGAAAGGAAGGTCTTTGGAATATTGATTAGGGTCGTAGGTTGTTTCAGGAGTGGGAGAAATCAGGATCTAGTGGCATTTCAGTGCAGAGGTGTAGCATTGGGCCTTCGTCTCCGCCGCATCTGCTCCCAGGAGGACCAGTTCCAAAACCATACAACCCAGATGGCCTCCTTCTTCAAAGACCGCAATTTCCCCTCAGACGTGGTCGACGATGCCCTCCACCGCATCATTTCCACTTCCCGCTCCTCCGCCCTTGAGCCCCGCCCCTCCAACTGCCTCCAGAACAGAACACCACTGGTCCTCACCTACCACCCCACCAACCTCCATGTACAACATATCACCCGCTGTCATTTCCGCCACCTCCAAACGGACCCCACCACCAGGGATATATTTCCCTCCCCTCCCCTATCAATGTTCTGAAAAGACCACTCCCTCCGTGACTCCCTCGTCAGGTCCACA
>NC_057732.1:49285773-49352842 GCF_004010195.1 Chiloscyllium plagiosum | reverse complement strand
TCGAACTCAGCACCGCCTTCCTAACCTGCAATCTTCTTCCTGGCCTCTCCGCTCCCACCCCCACTCCGGCCTATCACCCTCACCTTGACCTCCTTCCACCTATCACATTCCCAACGCCCCTCCCCCAAGTCCCTCCTCCCTACCTTATATCTTAGCCTGCTGGACACACTTTCCTCATTCCTGAAGAAGGGCATATGCCCAAAACGTCGATTCTCCTGTTCCTTGAATGCTGCCTGACCTGCTGCGCTTTTCCAGCAACACATTTTCAGCTCTGATCTCCAGCATCTGCAGTTCTCACTTTCTCCTCAGAGAATGAAAAGGAAAGCCCATATAATTACAAGCTGTAAGACCAGTACTGGCATCTATCAGAATTGGGATGGATTGATCTTAAAACATTCAAGGCAAATACTGGAATAGAACGTCCAGGAAATGCTGGTTTGAGAAGATTCGGGAACTGTATGAAAGAGAAAGTTTCCAAGACTGATCATAACAGATAGTTGGAAACAAGTGCTTAGTGACTGGGAACCTTGAGAAAGAGGAATAACAAGAATTGCAGAGTTAAATAGTTAAGTTCCAGAACATTCTACAATGGGGGTTTCAAATATCAAGCAGCATTCAAGAAATCACGGGTGGAGCCAATGTCTAGTCAAATATGCAATGAGGAACAGCTAGGAGCTGGATTCAGTGTGGAGTGGGTCTAAGGTCTGACAAAATTCAGGAGAGTGGTTGGGGGGTCAGGCAATGTAGAGCCAAAAGAGAATGTAAGCTGACCAGGCAAACCACTTTGTGGCTATTAAGCATCAGTACACCACATTGCCAGGGTGTATACCACATTCTTGGCTTGAAGAGAGATATATGCGTGAAAGTCTCTAACCATAAACTTACTCTAAAATTAATACAGCTGGAATTAATTGAAATATTTTGAACTGAATAACAAGGGCAACATAAATACACATTTAACTGAAAACATATCAACATTCAATTAGATTACGTTCTTTGCAAACTTTCAGAAATAAACCCTCCGGGGAACTGAAGACAAAATGCATTTCTCACAATTATACGATTATATAAACAAGCTGCTTTATCTGACTGATGTGTGGGCTTAGATTTGCAGTGGACGTAATGTAGAAAATGTGATTTAAAAAGTATTATAGGAAGGTGCAGGTCCTGTATAAAAACTTCAGTATGTTTATTTATGCAATTGATTTTAATTGTACTGTAGACCCAAATATACTAGACAAATATATGGTTCTCTTTATTCAAAATGATTTGTAATTCCACTGTATTTGTTGCTCTTAACTGTATTTAATTTCATAATTCACCTCATTATCTAGTGTCAGATACTGTTTGCTGATATTACTACTCCTCTAATTTGACAGCATGAAAATTAAGTGCACACTATAATTTGAATACAATGTACTTACACAACATTTCTCTATTCACTAAATATTGAAATAGTAGTACAGCAAACTAAATATGGATATACTGAGTGATTGCACGCTTAGATGAAAATCAACATTCGAGACAATACTACTTTTATTGATAAATTTACTTATAATCCCCCTTTCACTAAAGCAAGAAGCAACACATCATCTCTGGCAAACTCTTAAATGCTAGTGTATCAGCCACAAGATGAATTTGAACATTAACATGATCTGCAGTGTAAACCTATTCCCATTGAAAGTTTGCTAAAACAACAAATTTCTGCTGGTAAATTCAGCTGACCCAAGCTTTATAAATTAACTAAGATCAAGTATCTGCAGCACTGATGTATTTCCAGAACTAAGACCTTTTATTACAAAACATTATATACAATTAACTTGGGCAATATAATTAACCAAGTCACAATCTTTCTTTGTTGTGTTTGCTCAGTCCTTTGGAATGGTTACATTTTTCTAAATAGGATAACCTGTTACATATATGTTACCTTCAATTTGGCCAAGAATAAATCTGCACGTTACCAAAATTCAAACAAAATAGCAAAATTGTTAAGTAACACACTAGAAATTACATAATATTTATGAAAAGCACGAGCACTGAAATATATATTTCAGGCTTTTAAATTAATTTTAATGAGGTCGTCAAATACAAGCTCTGGATTTGATCGACTCTTGGAAACTTCGGTAGCGATGAATTTATTTCAGCTCTTTAAACTTTTATTGTCATAGAAAATAAATGCTATCAGACCTCAAATAGAACAATGAAAAATTATCATTTGGAGTTACCTGGCTCAGTGGCAGCCCACTCACCTCTGAGTCCCATTCCAGGACCTTAACTCGAAAGTCCAGGTTGACACTCCAGTACAGTGGTGAGGGAGCGCAGGACTGGCAGAGATGCTGTCTGTCAAATGAGTTGTGAAACATAGACACTATCTTACCCTGATATGAATTGGGAACTTCCCACAGTACCCTGGCCAATATGTTACTCTCGAACAACATCACAGCCAAAAATTATGATCATTATCACATTGCTGTCTGCGAAAACTTGCTGTGCACATATTGGCTAATCTTTTTCTACACACCAGTGACTACACTCCAGAAATATTGCATTAGCTATAAAGTCGTTTGGAACATTAGGTGATATTGAAAAGGTGCCACACAAATGTAAGCCTTTCTTTTAACCAGCTATTATTAATTTATACTGGAATCTAGAGATTGGTTACTTCAGTTGGCTGGATGGCTAGTTTGCAATGCAGAGTAATGCCTATAGTGGGAGTTCAATTTCCACACTGGCTGGGATTACCTAAAGGACACTCTGTCTCTATCTCTGCTTTCACCTGAGGTGTGGTGAGCCATTATCAACCATCCCACTCTGTTAACCGCGCTATGCTCAGTGCTATACAGCAACTTTACTTTTATTTTATTGGCATTCTTCAAGTATAGGATTTTAAATTCAGCCTTGTCACTTCTACAAGCAACATCTTTGAAATTACTAACAAATTCACTTGCAACTACAGATTTGAGGTTAGAATTTCGATGTTGCAATTAATATAAATTTAACCAGAAATGCATAAGACAAACTCTACAGATTCCTATACAACTCTAGCACTTATACAAAAGAGCCAAGCTGTTTCAATACAGTTATGACATTAACATCTATCTAACACGATTGCTTAGTGGGTCTTGACCACAAAGGATAAACATCACTTGACCACAAAGGATAAACATCAAATTATCACTGTCTGTCTCCTCTCTATCAGCAGTAAAATGATGAAAGGAATTTTCAATACTGCCAAACTAGAGTTCCAGGCCTCTTCACTGCTTGGACCTACACAGAATCATAGAATCCCTAAATTGTGGAAGCAGGCCATTCAGCCCATCAAGTCCACAGCATCCCGCCCCTCTACCCTATCCATGTAACCAAGAATTTCCCATGGCTAATCCACCTAGCTTTGGACTGTGGGAGGAAACCAGAGCATCCGGAGGAAACCCATGCAGACATGGGGAGAATGTGCAAACTCCACACAGACAGACAGTCACCAGAGGGTGGAATCGAACATGGGTCCCTGGCACTGTGAGGCAGCAGAGCTGACCACTGAGGTGCTGTGGATACAAGCACACGGAGAGATGAGAATGACCATCCTCAACACTAATGCAGCATTCAACCAGATATGGCAGAAAGGAGTTCTAAAACAGATAACATTTTGAAAAGTTTAGTGCCTTAAGTCATTGCTGACACAAAAGGATGATATCTCTCACAGTCAGATGCAAAATTATTGCAGTACCAAAATATTACTGGATGAGACCCAAAGAAACCCACACCCAGTCAGATTCAGCTACCACATCAATGAATTGAAGTATCACAATATTTGATTAGCATTAAGGTCTCAATACAAATCACTCAAGCAGATGGGGAGACATAAAACAATCCTCAGATCTGGGAGATTTCATGCTCTATCACAGCATTCTCTGTTTACTTCATCATGAGTGTTACTCTCAACAGTATGTCATACATCTGTTTCCTTTGCTCTTATGTCATGTCCAGATGTTGTTTCTGTAAGTTGAGTAACATTCTGTCAAGATGCTTTAGAACGTATAGTAGTGGCTCAAGGAAAACACTTTGAAGTGGCTTCTGATCGACTCGACACTTACTTGGAAGAGACCAAGTGATAATCATGAAAATGTTCATATTCAAAGACAATGGCACGGCACCCTTTTTTAATCTGAGCGTTGCATCATTCTATTTGATTTAATATTTCCATACTGTAGGGAATGTAATCAGAGATGCAACAGATTATTCTTGTTGCTTTAGAGTACTCCAAGTTCTGGCTCGCTGGTGTCACACCACAGGGAGACTTCATCACTTACAACATAGCATTTTAGCCCAGCATTGCCAGTACTAATTGCTCCATTTTAGTGAATCCTGATTCTTATCCACCGCCCCAATATCATCGCAAGTCCTTGGCTGTCATTTGACAATAAATGGTTCACAAACATACTAGGCAAGAGTTTTGACAAGTAGTTAACAAATCCAACTCTTTGCACTGCCTTTACATCTATTTCCTTCAGCTCTCACTTTCTCCCCCACCGTAATTCAGACAGAGATCTTTCACTGTCAGTAAAATGGATGGACTTCAGGCACATTTTACTGCAATTTCTAGTTTACTTTTAGGTTCAGACAAGTTCCATCTTGAATTTATGTTAGAATTTGATTAGGGTCAGCAATGGTTTGTTCCAGTGTCTTGGCAGCCATGAACTCAGATTATCTAGTATATACAGATTCTACTGTGGGGAGATTACTATAACATGCCGTCTCCATTAATACTCCTCTGGAGTCATGGAAATGCCAAAAAGCAGGCACAAACATCAGTACTTCTGTAAGGGAAAGTAGAATGCAGTTAGAAAGTTCCTGCATTTATTCAGCTTCACTTGCCAGGCACTATCCTTCCCTAAATGGACAATGAAAATGCATGCCTTTGCAAGTTGTGGCAAAATTATAGATTTAGGAAAGTCAGCTTGCCTAAGTGCTTCATTTAGATTATTTGGATTAATACATACTCCCAGCTTTCCAGGTAGTTTCACTTTGACAATACTGTTCATCTGTTCTATAGCGTCTTCATTTTCTTCTATACTCTGTACTTATCCAACTCTTCCACCTTGCCCTTCAGTCTGACCATGAGGGCAGGAGGTACTGAATTGGTCTTACATGTTCTCCTATTTTGAGGTATATCAGAAACCTGCATAAACATTCGTGGAATCTACATTTTTATTTTGCAGGCAATGGCGTTTTGTGCTACAACACATTGTAAAGTTCTTTTGGCACATTGAGGGTTATCAGTCCAAGGTTTAGATTTGCTCCAGCTGAGATGAACAGCTTTTGTATGCCTTCAATGATCTGAAACTCCAGATCTTTGTTCTTGTTGCTGCATTATGCTCTTGGAGTAGTTTCTTCTCTTAGCAAGAGTATGATTTCATCATACAGCCTCATTCTTACTTCCAAGCATTTCATTTTTGGATTATCATGCTGAGCCACTTCACACTAGTCTGTGAAAGTCATGATGTTCCATGACACATCTGTGTCTGACACAATGTTGACTTGATGTTCTCTTACTGCAGTCATCAGTCCAGTAGTTACAAACCATTTAGCACCTATCAACCTGACTGCACAAGCTGTTGTGTGGTCTAGTGATCCATCAGAATATTCAGTTGATATATCTCCAGTGACCACCTTATTGTGGCTATTACTCCAGTGACTTCCTTGTTGTGGTCCCTTCTAGATAAACAATTGTGCAAAATGATTTGGCTGCTTGCAATGCTTTTCCCAGGCTGAAAAGACTGATTTTTTTCCTTTGGGCAATGAGGGATGGTCAGTAAAAAGTCACATTTGTACGATCAGTGCCTGTATCATTTATCTTACACAAGTTCCATGTTTGACAGTTGCCCTACGAGTTTCTAAAGAACCACGGCTGACTCCTGTACAAATATCAAAAAGTTACCAAGACCAGACAATGCCAGGAAGCTGTTAAGTACTCCACATGTGGCTCAATTCCTGCTATCACATTTTTTGTCAACCACTGGACTCAAATAAGGAATAAGACCATTAATGAAAAGCCTACTATTGCCCTGAATAGGTGTAACCATTACATTAAAGCAGTGCAATATAATCTTTATTTGGAAGTGTCGGTGTTGGACTGGGGTGGACAAAGTTAAAAATCACAACACCAGGTTATAGTCCAACAGGTTTATTTGGAAGCACTAGCTTTCGAAGCATTGCTCCTTCATCAGGTGGTTGTGAAGCAGGATCATATGACACAGAATTTATAGCACAAGATTACAGTTTCATGCAGCTGAAATGATAAACCTAAATTAAGTGTTTCATCTTTTAGAATGGGTTTGCATGTTTCAGTTCTTCAATATGTAAATCCCAGGACTTCTTTTAAGTCACATTCTCAACATAACTTCAGGTTTTCTAACAAAAGGTTCCATCTCAGCTCAGACAATGCATTAAAGATGTGAGGTTAAAATTTGTTTCTGTCCCAATCTTGATCCAGACTGTTTCTATTTCTAACACGGGGTTTATAGAATATTGCATGGATTGAGTGTAGGTTATGCATTTTTCAGCAAAATCGAACATATCTGCAAATATAATTTCGCAGATACAAATTCACCCCATACACTTATATGTATGTGCATGCAGAAGAGACAGAGTGAGGGTGTGCATGTCAGTGTGTGTGTCTGTGGGGCAGAATGGGGGGGAGGCGATGTGAGAGACTGTGTGCTGCATGTGTGTAAACTTGGTAAAGTACGTGACAGTGAGAGATGGGGTATAAACCTGTGAGAGGGTACATGTTTGTGTGTACGAGACAGGGTCTGTGTGAGTATGTAAGAATGTGCGTGTGCACGTGAGACAGACAGTAGTGTAGTGCAGTCGGCCACCTGTACTCAAGGTCCCAGTTGAGGCCATCCCCATGAGTACCAAACTTGGCTATCATCCTCTGCTCGGCCACTTTGTGTTGTTGCCTGTCCCAAAGTCCACTTTGGAGGATGATCACCCAGAGGTCTAATGCAGAATATCCTTGAAGTATTCCCTGACTGGGAGGGAATGCCCCTGTCTGATGGTTGTTGAACTGTGTCCATTCATCCATTGCCATAGCCTCTGCTTGGTCTCGCCAATGTACCATGTCTTAGGGCAACCTTGCCTGCATTAGCCAAGTCACATGAGTATCTGCCAGGTACAAGGTGGCTGGTGTCCCCATGTGTAATGGTGGTATCCGTAATGACACTCTGACAGGTCTTGCAGTGGTTGCCGTGACAGGGTCATACGGTGTTGTGGTCAATGTTGTCCTGAAGGCTGGGCAGTTTGCTGTGAACAATTATCTGTTTAAGGTTTGGTGGCCGATTAAAGGTGAGAAGTGGAGGCATAGGACCTTTATGTCACACCACAGGTGATCCCACTGGACTATACACTCATTCACACACACTCTTACATACTCACACATTGATGTCAACCCTCTCCCATACACACACATACGCTCCCCACATTCTAACCCACGCATGCACCCTCTCACAGTCTTACACACCATCACATTCACACACATACTTTACCAAGCTCACACACATACAAACATACTCTCTCACATGCACACACTCATTCTGTCTCTCCTCCATGCACACAAGTACGTTTTTGGGGTGAAGTTGTATCTGTAGATTATATTATTATATTTGCAGATAAGTTTTATTTTGCTCAAAAAATGCATTATCTACAGTCAACCCATGTATTTTTCTATAAATCCCATTTTAGAAATAGAACCAGTCTGACTCAAGATTGGGACAGAGACAAACTTTAACCTTACACCTTTAATGCATTGTCTGAGCTGAGATGGCACCTTTTATTAGAAAACCTGAATTTATCTTGAGAAGGTGATTTAAAAGAAGTTGTGGGATTTGCATATTAAAGAACCAAAACGAACAAACCCATTCTAACAGATGAAAGACTTAAACTAGGTTTATTTTTTCAGCTGCATGACACTGTAATCTTGTGCTATAAATCTGTATCTTATGATCCTGCTTCACAACTACCTGATGAAGGAGCAGCGCTTCAAAAGGTAGTGCCTCCAAATAAACCTGTTGGACTATAACCTGGTGTTGTGTGATTTTCAACACAATCTTGATAGGGTTGTTTACTTGATCAGGAATTCTGTCAGTAGACTATCTATCCATCCTATTCACTACACCAGTATAATGTGGTTTCAGTATTTAAATTCCCAGTTCACCAGGTTACTTTAACAGCGCTGCCATTACACACTCCAACTCTAAGAAAGAACAGCACAAATTCATTTGGATTTTCATCTTTGAGATGAATGATAAACAAGCATTGTGTGATTAACAGATCACTGAGCCAAAGCTATCAAGCAAGCAATGTTTTCCCTGGATGCAGCTGTTTCCACAGACTAATGCATACCTAGACAGCCCAGCCAAGAATTCAAAATGATGCACAATGTTTATTTGCAAAATTTAAAGGAGGTGTCTAGTGTTTGAATTTTCTATTGATAGAATCTTTAAACTATCTGGTTAACACTTTCATGAGATTTCCATATAAGCAATAGAGACGAACTTTATAAATAGTCTCAATCTTGGATGTTCAGGTCTGTTTTCTAACCTGCCCTTCAAGTCTAAACAAATAGTTATGAAAGTATTATACCATATCTACATGGTTAACACGTGGTTAACATATTTTTAAGACTTCTTAGAAAATCTGAATGGCAGTGAAAAGACAGAGAAAAATCAATATTGTCCATTCAGCATCTTAGGTATCTACTTTTTGAGATTACAATCAATATTGAAAAAGTGTTGGAAATGGGCTACCCCGAAAGAGACAACAAGGCTTTTGATTGATTGTATTCCAGAAATGACATGATTTGATGAGTTCTATTTGTCTCATTCAAACCACTGATTTACAATCTTTGTAGGTACATTAATTATTTGTTTGCCTTCTAAATTATAATTGAAATATTTTTCTAAATCCTTTGTTCTGAGTGAAACCTTTTACAAACTCTTGACATACACAAGAGTTACATTAGACATACTAGTCTAATTCCAGAAATATTAAGCACATAATCATGTGTTTTAAAAGCTTTTTGGAGTCTAACAATTTGCATATATCAAAAGACAACACATTAAATTCTTATCAGGGGAGTGTGGGAAGAGGGAGATACCGCCAAATTTTAACAGTGTGACATTATATTTAATTTTAAACTCAGTTTCCTGTTTGATAACTAGCTAGCTGCTGGATGTCGAGCTGCTGGATGGTGAGGCCACAGGTAAATGGCTGCAGCACAGGACCTCTGATTGTGATTTTGCAGTGGCAGAGGATGAGGTCGGCCAATCACCAAAAGATTCACCTGAGGGCCTTCAGGCAAGTAGTCTTGCTCCTCTTAGCCCTTAAATAAAACACAAACTCGCTGAATCATATTGTGTCTACCTCCCTGTCGTTACCAAAACTCTGGGTATCCATATGGGTGGCATAATTTCAAATCACTGATCATAGACAAAAGATCATAGACAAAACCTCACTTAATTATAAGTTATTGACCTGCTTTTCAAGATCAGGCCACTCAAACTGCAGTTTTAGTCATAATTAAAACAGGCACAGCCATCCAAGTAGCGAGCTAAGGTCAGAGGTCACAAATCTAATGATCGCCCCTCCCCCACTTCTCTGTCACCTCATTCGTTGGGGGTTAAAATTACTCCCACTTTACTAATGATTTATTCAATTGATACTTTATATACTTGTAAGATTTGTGTAATCTTATGTAAAGAATCAATTGAAGAAATTCCTTCAGCAAACTTTGTTGCTTTATACAATCATTTAGAAATAAATAAGGAAAAGTATACAGTAAATGACAAATGGTTGATGTATAGGAGGATCTTGGGATTCAAATCCATTGCTCCCTGAAAATGGTCTTGCAAGTAGATAGGGTGGTAAAGAAGGCAAATGGTATGCTTGTCTTTATTGGTTGGGGGAAAGTGAGGACTGCAGATGCTGAAGATCAGAGTCAAGAGTGTGGTGCTGGAAAAGCACAGCAGGTCAGGCAGCATCCGAGGAGCAGGAGAATCGGATTCGGGGATAAGCCCTTCATCAGGAATGCGGCTTGTCGGCCAGGGGACTGAGAGATAAATGGGACGGGACGGGGCGGGGTTGGAGGGAGGTGGCTGAGAATGCGATAGGTCGATGAAGGTATGGGAGAACGTGATAGGTGAGAGAGGAGGGTGGAGCGGATAGATGGGAAAGGTGATGGACAGGTCAGGAGGGTGGTGCCGAGTTGGAGGCTTGGGAGTGGGATAATATGGGGGGAGAGGAAAATGAGGAAACTGTTGAAATCCACATTGATGCTGTGTGATTGCAGGGTCCCAGGACAGAATGTGAAGCGCTTTTCCTACAGGCATCAGGTGGTAAGGTTTTGGTGATGGAGGCAGCTCAGGACCTGCATGTTTTGTGGGCTGGGCTGGGCTGGGCTTTGGGGGGGAAGCTGAGAGATAAATGGGAGGGGGGTGGGGTTGGGGGTAAGGTAGCTGAGAATGCGATAGGTAGATGAAGGTGAGGGAGAAGGTGATAGGCCGGAGAGGAGATTAAGGTTGGGGGATTGTGACCAAGAAGCGGGATGTCATGTTGCAGCTTTATAAGACTTTGGTTAGGTCACACTTAGGTATTGCATTGAATTCTGGTCGACCCATTACAGGAAGTATGTGGATGCTTTAGAGAGGGGGTAGAAGAGGTTTATCAAGATACTGCCTGGATTAGAGGGTATAAACTATAAGGAAAGGCTAGAAAAACTTGGGTTTATACCTCTGGGGCAGCTGAGGCAAGACTTAATGGAAGTCCATAAAATTAGAAATGCATCAATAGGATTGATGGTCAGAATCCTTTTCCTAGAGTTGAAATGTCTAATACTATGGACCATGCATTAAAGATGAGAGGGGGAAAGTTCAAAGGAGATGTGAGAGGCAAGCTTTTTGTTTTGTTCAGAGTGTTGGAGTCTGGAATGTGCTACCAGCGGTGGTAGTGGTGGAGACAGAGATGATAGGGGCATTTAAGAGACTTTTAGGTAAGCACATAAATATGCAAGGAATGGAGTGATATGAACCAAGGGCAGGGAAAAGGGATTAATTTAATTTAGCATCATATTTAGCACCACATCATGGGCCAAAGGGCCCGTGCCTGTGCTGTACTGTTCAATCTTCTATGTTCTAAACAGTCCTGAACATTTGATTTAAGCTGCCTTCGAATGCTAGAAAGTTTTCCTTGTCTGTTAGTCATTTTGCTAAAAATTAGTTTTGACATTACAATTGCTTCTGAAGTATGATTAACTATAATTCAGAACGCATGAATTTGAAAACTGTTCATTTAAGATCTTAAAAAGCAAATTTCTTTAAATTCCCAGACAGCAAAATTACATAGGTGGCATCATCTAACTACATTTTGCACTTCAGAATAATCCTAACTGTTTTAATCTGCTTTAATGAAGTAAACATGAATTACCTTGAAGCATCCCAGACCACTGTTCAAATTCAGACATGGAATAGGGTGTGAACTTGACTTTATTCACATGGTAAGATGGAAGGTTTCCTCAAGAAATTCGAAGTTTGTGATGTCTCACATGAATTTTCCTAAAATTAATTAGTATGATAGCCTGTTCCACAAATTTCCTCTGCTTTCCTGTTATTATGTGCTTTCATAGCACTCAAGACTCTGAATTTTTCTATAATGTTTTGTTAATGTGGGCACATTGTACAAGACAAAATTATAATGTTTTGTTGGACTTGAGCTTGGTGGAATTGGATACAATTGATTCCTGGAGAAAGCATACTATTTTGCAATACCTGTTTATGTGAAAGTTTGTTAATTGCTTGTCAAGAATACAACCAAATTTGCCAAATATCCTTTTCAAAGGACCATGCAAAACTGACTATTCTCTGTACATCTTGGAGTTCTTCATTTCATCAGGTTGAGAGTAAGAACAATTGAATTTTCAGGAGATTGTGACTATTCTTCCTGAATCCTTTTGAGTCATTGCAATTCTACTATATTACTTTAGTTCTTTGGTTTCTTGCCAGAGTACATGAAAGGCAGGTTAGAAAAGGATATAGATTGGGAAGCCTGAGCCTCTATATTCAGTCGTGGTTCTTGCAGAATGGGGAAGTTCCAGGTTCTACAATAATAGCTTAGTATGCACAATGTTCAAAAGGCCTGGTATCACATGAGCTGGGATTGTAGGTAAATGAACTAAACAATAAGCAAAGACCAGAATTGCACGCAATATTCCATAAGTGGCCTCACCAATCAATGTCCTGTACAGCTGCAAGATTACCTCCCAACTCCTGTACTCAATACTCTGACCAATAAAGGAAAGCATACAAAATGCCTTCTTCATTTTCCTACCTATCTGTAACTCCACTTTCAAGGAGCTATGAAGCTGCACTCCAAGTTCTTTGTTCAGCAACATTTCCTCGGACCTTACCATTAAATGTCTAAGTGCTGCTAAGATTTGCTTTCTCAAAATCAGCATTTATCTAAATTAAACTCCATCTGCCACTTCTCAGCCCATTGGCCCATCTGATCAAGATCCCATTCTAATCTGAGGTAACCCTCTTACTTAGGAGGTTTATAAAATCATGAGGGGCATGGGTAGGATAAATAGACAAAGTCACTTCCCTGGGATGCGAGAGTCCAGAAATAGAGGGCATAGGTTTAGGGGGAGAGGGGAAAGATATAAAAGAGACCCAAGGGGAAACCTTTTCATGCAGTGTGCATGTGTGGAATGAGCGACCAGAAGTAGTAGTGGAGGCCAGTAAAATTGCAGCATTTAAAAGGCATCTTTGGACCGAAGTGTCTGTTTCCGTGTTGTACATCTCTATGACTCTAAGTTAATATAGCAGAGCAAGTAATCAATTACCTATTTGTCCTAGAAATTATAAAAGTAGCCCATGAAGTCTTTTGCCTGGAACCCACCTAAGATAGCCTGGAAACTACACATTTTATTAACTGCTCTCTCGTCTGGTGCTGCCACCTGTAATAATTAATGCACACATGTACCCAGATCCTTTGCTCACATACCAACTTGAATGCTTTTGTTTTATATTGTAGCCATGCATTCTTCTTACTGAAGTGATTAATTTCACACCTCTTTGTATTAAATTTCATCTGCCATTTGGCCTCCTATTTCACCAACCTGTCTAGTCATAGAGATATACAGCATGGAAACAGACCCTTTGGCCAACTCACCCATGCCGCCCAGATATCCTAACTGAATCTAGTCCCATTTGCCAGCACTTGGCCCATATCCCTCTAAACTCTTCCTATTCATATACCCATCTTGGTGCCTTTTAAATGTTGTAATTGTACCACACTCCAACACTTCCTCTGACAGCTCATTCCATACACGCACCACCGTGAAAAGATTGCCCCTTAGGTTCCTCTGTATATCTTTCCCCTCTTACCCTAAGCCTATGCCCTCTAGTTCTGGACTCCCCCGACCCCAGGGAAAAGACCTCATCTGTTTATCCTATCCATGCCCCTTATTATTTTATAAACCTCGATAAGGTCACCCCTCATCCTCCGACGCTCCATAGAAAACAGCCCTAGCCTATTCAGCCTCTCCCTCAAATCCTCCAACCCTGGTAACATCTCTAAGTCTTTTCTGAACCATTTCAAGTCCTTCTCAAACTCCTAGTACTGCCAAGAATTGTATAATTGGCAAATTTTGAAGTTGTGGCCTGTTTAGTAGTGAAGTGGAACAAAGAAATAGTGAAAGAACCGAACAGGTGCTTTGCATTAGTTTTCACGGTGGAAGACACCATCAGCATATCAGGCTTCGAGAGACTCAGGGGCAGAGGGGAGTGTAGTGGCAGTCACTAAGGAGGTGGTGTTGGGAAGCTGAAAAGGTCTGAAGGTGGATAAATCACCAGGACAAAATGGACTACATCCCAGAGTTCAGAAGGAGACAGCTGAGGCGATTGTAGAGGTACTGGTTGTGATTTTTCAGGAGTCAGAGAGGATCCTAGAGGACAAGCAAATGCCTAATGTAACAGCCCTGCTTAAGAAGGGGGTGAGGCAGAGGAC
Organism: Chiloscyllium plagiosum; assembly: GCF_004010195.1. Lineage (NCBI taxonomy): Eukaryota > Metazoa > Chordata > Chondrichthyes > Orectolobiformes > Hemiscylliidae > Chiloscyllium > Chiloscyllium plagiosum. The sequence continues at coordinate 49,338,784 of NC_057732.1, read as the reverse complement.
AGGAAACTATGGCCAGTTGACCTAACCTCAGTCATTGGTAAGATTTTAGGGTCCTTTATTAAAGATGGGATTGCAGAGTACTCGAAAGTGTAGAATAAAATTGGGCTGAATTAACATAGCTTCATTAAGGGGAGGTCACGCTTGACATATCTGTTAGAATTCTTTGAGAAGATAACGAGCAAGTCTGACAAAGGAGAGTCAGTAGTCATGGTCTTTTTGGATTCCAGAAAGCTTTTTACAAGATGTTGCACAGGAGGCTGCTAATTAAAACAAGAGCCTATGGTCTTTGGGTTAAGGTAATGGTGCAAATAGAGGATTGGCCGACTGGCAGAAGGCAGAGAATAAGGAAAAAGGGGCCTTTTTAAAGATGACAGCGTGATGAGCATATTCTGCAGCGGTCCGTATTGGGACCACAACTATTCACATTATACATTAAAGATCTGGACAAAATTAACTGAGTGCATTGTTGCTAAATTTGCAGATGACACAAAAATAGATGGAGGGACAGGTAATGTTGAAGTAGTAAGGAGCTGCAGAAGGACTTAAACACAGAAGATAGGAGCAGGAGGTGGTCAATCGGCAGTTCGAGCCTGCTCCTGGACAGGCTAGGACAGCATTTTATCAAATGCTGTTTGGAATTCCATATGCATCATATGAACTGCATGACTTTTGCCAATCCTTTGTTATCTAATCAAAAACCATTTATTAAATACTATTTGCCCTTAACAAATCTATGCTGCTTTTATTGAATTAACCCTTTATCTAAGTTATTATTAATTCTGTATTGCATTATTACATCAAAATGGTTCCCCAACTGATTTTAAACTCAACAAAAGGTGTAACATTTGCGATTTTCCAGTCATCTGACATCATTGCTGAGTTTATAGTTAAGGCCAGTGCCTCCACAACTTTCATTTCTACTTTCCTCAGTATCCTTAGATACAACATTAATCATGAATGTAGAAATAATCTTGTCATCTGTAATTAAAATAGATACCCAATAGGTTTGTTTCTCAGTGTTTGGGTTCTGTCTTAAAGAGCTGAAAATGTGTTGCTGGAAAAGCGCAGCAGGTCAGGCAGCATCCAAGGAGCAGGAGAATCGACGTTTCGGGCATAAGCCCTTCTTCAGGAATGAGGAAAGTGTCCAGCAGGCTAAGATAAAACGTAGGGAGGAAGTACTTGGGGGAGGGGCTTTGGAAACGCAATAGGTGGAAGGAGGTCAAGGTGGCCGGAGTGGGGTGGGGGGGGAGAGGTCAGGAAGAAGATTGCAGGTTAGGAAAGCGGTGCTGAGTTCGAGGGATTTGACTGAGACAAGGTGGGGGAGGGGAAATGAGGAAACTGGAGAAATCTGAGTTCCTAACCTGCAATCTTCTTCCTGACCTCTCTGCCCCCACCCCACTCTGGCCTATCACCCTCACCTTGACTTGCTTCCACCTATCACGTTTCCAACGCCCCTCCCCCAAGTCCCTCCTCCCTACCTTTTATCTTAGCCTGCTGGACACACTTTCCTCATTCCTGAAGAAGGGTTTATGCCCGAAACGTCGATTCTCCTGTTCCTTGGATGCTGCCTGACCTGCTGCACTTTTCCAGCAACACATTTTCAGCTCTGATCTCCAGCATCTGCAATCCTCACTTTCTCCCCTTCTGTCTTAAAGATGCAACTACAGTGATTTTCTTTAACAATTTGATCTGCAGCTATGCAAAAATTGTTGCACAGAGCTTACAGACACAAACATTTTACTTGTCTTTGCAGTTATTACATTGATCATATCTTCTCATACTCTCACACTTGGTCATACTCAAGTAGCTTTGTTTGCACATACATTTATATTATACAGTCCTTTCTAAATTTGTTTCCACTTTGATTTTCATCAACTTATGCAGAGATTGAAAAAGTCAGTTGATAAATTTTATTAGTTTCTCACCCTAAAACTGAAAAATCAATTCCAAAGAACACACAGGAGAACGACCAAAAAGTTCAATTTCCTCACAGTTGATCTACAATTTATGCTCTTATTAAGTGCACTTAAAAAAAGACATTTGATTTTGCAATAAACCATCTCAAAATACATTTTACTGTGAGGTGAAAACTGAATGTGTATAATACTCTTAATTTAGGATTAGGCTTTGATTTAAACAGAATTTTCCTCTATCAATTTTCCTCCTTGGAGTGGTCTGAAAGTTCGAGAAATATTTCTGTGACATTAACTATTTTCAAGCAGTGGCTTGTAAATAATTAATTTGAACTTGCACCAAAGTCTGTACTGATTTTTTTCCTTAAAAACTGCACATTTCTCCATGAACGTTTGAGTACAAAATGTCAAATAAATACCGCGTAATTTAATATTTTTCATGTTTTTAATCTAAACGTGTTTAAGGATCGATAGCTTTCTAACAAATATCTGCACTTTCTGAAGTGCTAAGATGGGCTGAAGCATTATTCAAAAGTATAGAAAACACTGGTAAGACTTTTGTACAAAGCAGACATTTGAGAAGATGCAAAACAAATTGATTGACAATACAAGTAGTGAATGTGAATGGCTATAAGTAATGAACTAAATAATTAGAAAAAGGGCCATATTTGCGATGAAAGTGTAACTTATGGATTAATTAGGATTTCATAAATGATTTACATAAAAACATCTAAAGCAGCAGAATTTATTGGGTTATTGCAAATCTATAAACAAAATAGAATTCATCTTTTTGCAGCCACATCTGTTGCAATCATTTGTCAATAATGGGCTTTTCATTATCAATGCTAACATTTTTTCCAGCATCCCACATGTAATTACAGCAAAAACAAAACGAAACCAAAGCTGGCAGAATGCCAATCTAAAAGGGCAGATTGGCAAGATGAATAGACTTTCTGCAAAGGCCTCTTGTTATTACTCATTCCTAAATATGTAAGGCATTAAAAATCCATTCAGAACATAACTGCTGCATGGTGTTCTTTCTCCAACCATACCTAAAACATTTACTGCACATTTTCAGAACAGTTAGTCTTTTTCACACATTAAGCACATACTATAAATTTGTACTCAATTTCTTGAAAACTTTACCATCACATGGTTGGTAACATTTATTTATTGCTATCAAAAATATGGCATAATTAGCAACCACATACATATATAAAACATCACCACAGTGGCAGTACAGTACAGGAGTGCTTTCCTTTATAAAGTAAGCTTCATTTAAGATTTTCAATAATATTTCCGCGAGTATATTCAACATGTGTCTCAATTAATCAAGATGATGTTAACAAACAAAAAAAATGTTAAAAATAGAAACACAGGATTCAGCTGCTAATTAATCAATCTATACTCAGTTCATAATGTCATCTGAAGACCTCCCCCACACACGGCATCCTTAATTGATTTGTGTAATTGCCTGTAACGCAATCCCAGCTGTCCATTATTGGACATCTTTTTGGTGTTACTGATACAATAACGTTTTTATGGTCTGACTTTATCTGCATCTGATCAAAGATTAGCACAGCAGCTGATAAAGTGCTTATTCCCATGAGTCCATATGTACATCAAACTTTTAGGTAAGTTTTTGAAGCACTTTAAAAATCTCAGTAAATATTAGAGCTCATCAATGAGCCAAAAAACAAAAAGAAAGAGTAGGTTTTTCAGTTAATTTCACCAAGAACAATTCTGAGGAAGGGTCAGTGGACCTGAAATATTAAATGGGATTTCTCTCCACAGATGCTGCTAGACCTGCTGACTTTCCAGCAATTATCTGTTTTTGATTGGTTGGGCAGATAATACAAACCTTCCAAACACAGGGTAAACCCTCATGGATAAGAAATAATAGCAGATAATCAAGAGTTCTGATATTTTAGTGCTGCAATGCTCCCAACATAGGAATTAAGGCAAGTAGAACACTAAGAATAACATCAGTTCTATTTAGCTAGAAAGAATTACAAAAATATGAAATATTTTGAGGAATGTCATAATCTTGCGAATATTCTGGAGATAGCCTATATAATACTGGTGCCTCTGCAAAATAATTCAAAATAAAGGATTCATGAAAAGCAATTATACCCACTTTCCTTTAGCTTTCAGAGAATTTTTAAAGATCTTCTTATTCTGGTTGGTTTCCTGATGAGTGTGATTATTTTCATGCCAAGTCTGAACATTGAAACAGTGAAATTAAAATGCATTGTGCAGTATTTGACATAATGATAAGCCAATTAATATTCCATTTCCTGTCAATTAACGTTGCAATCCATTACTGGAACAGTTCTAAACAGTCTCTTTACTTATGCATTTCTCTATTAATACAGTGAATTATGGATCTTCTCCAGGTTAACCTCAAAATGTTCATGGGAAATCAACTGCTAAAAATAAAGAAATTACATTTATAATTATATTTAGTCTTTTTTATTACACTCTATTGGCTGCTGCGAAAATTAGTATACAAACTCAATTCAACTCCAACATTATAAATCTTATACAAGGAACCACTTGGTGGGATGGTGATTGATATTGCAACAAACCCAACTCACAAAATGCCATAGCCAGCACACAGGGTCTACCTTTTAAAAAAAAATCTGGGATGACATAGATATTAGCATAGCTAGAATGGCAGTAAATACTAAGTCCATAAATCTGGAAAAAAAACCCTATTAAAAATCTATATCAATAACATGGGAAGGTGATTATTTACTGGTAATTTCATTGAGCTAGTAATCAAGCAACACAGGCTAATGTTCTGGAGACATGCATTTGAACCGCATCACTGAAGATGGAGAAATTTGAATTCAATAAAAGTCCGGAATTAAAAGCTGGTCTCATGACAATCATGTGATCACTGTCAATTGTTGTGAAAACCAAATCTGGTTCACTAATATCTTTCGGAAAAGGAAATCTGTTGTCCTTACCTGACCTGACCTGCTAGTTTCACAGCAGACTCTTAACTGTTCTCTGGGTTGTGTTTCTGTTCGCCGAGCTGGGAATTTGTGTTGCAGATGTTTCGTCCCCTATCTAGGTGACATCCTCAGTGCTTGGGAGCCTCCTGTGAAGGGCTTCTGTGACCTTTCCTCCGGCATTTGTAGTGGTTTGAATCTGCCGGTCCACTGCAGTGGACAGCTGGAACTGACAACCGGAAGCGGGAGATTCAAACCACTACAAATGCCAGAGGAAAGATCACAGAAGAGCTTCACAGGAGGCTCCCAAGCACTGAGGATGTCACCTAGACAGGGGACGAAACATCTGCAACACAAATTCCCAGCTCGGCAAACAGAACCACAACAACGAGCACCCGAGCTACAAATCTTCTCACAAACTTTGTTCTCTGGGTAATTAGCAATGGGCAATACATGACAGTTAAGCCAGCAAAGCCCACGTTCCACAGATGAATAAATAAAATCTGCAGGTGTTTCCATTACTCTTTTAAGACCTCTTAAAAATCCTGTCTCTTCAACAATGTTTTTAGTTACCCCTCCTAGATGTGCTTCACTTCTTTGATGCCAATTTTTGATTACAACAAAAACAAAATCAATTACAACAGTATTGTGGTTAATTCTCTCACACACCCACAAACCCTCTCACAGGCCTATACTCCATCACACTCTCAGACTCACACTCACAGACACAGACTTTACCAAGCGCAAGCACACAGACACACACACACACAATTGTATTTTCCTTCCTTATAACCTGCTGTTCTTGGATGCTGGCCTTTTGCAATTCATGGATAAGGACTCCCAAATTCTTACATTCTATAGCTTTCTGTAGCCTTTCTCTAGTTAAATAATATTCAGCTTCTCTATTCTTCTTGCCCAACGTGCATAATCTTATTTTCCCACATTATATTCCATCTACCAAGATTTTACCCCCTCATTTCACCTGTCTATATCCCTTTGCAGTCTCTGTTTCATCCTTACCACTTGCCTTCCCACCGAGTTTTGTACCATCTGCTAACCTGATTATAGTACATTCATTTTCCTCATCCAAAGTTATTAATAAATATCATAAGTAATTGTAGCTCCAGCATTGATTCCTGCAACACACCACTAGTTATAGGCTGCTATCTTGAAAATGTCACCCTTATCCCAATTCTCGGTCTTCCATCAGTTAGTCAATTCTTTATCCATGTTACTACACTACCTTCAACATCATAGGCTCTTGTCTTATTAAGTAGCCTAATGTGTGGCAGCTTATCAAACACCTTTGGAAATTACAAATATATTACCTTCACTGTTTTCCCTTTATCCTGTTTGTTTCCTCCTCAAAAGAGGAGAAAGTGAGGTCTGCAGATGCTGGAGATCAGAGCTGAAAATGTGTTGCTGGAAAAGGGCTTATGCCCGAAACGTCGATTCTCCTGTTCCCTGGATGCTGCCTGACCTGCTGCGCTTTTCCAGCAACACATTTTCAGCTCCTCCTCAAAAGAAGTCTGGTAAATTTCTCCTTCACGATCACAAGGTGTGTCATGTGTGTTTCAAAATTCTCTGCTACTACATCCTTTATAATACACTCTAACATTTTCCCAATAACAGACTTAAACAACTGGCATATCATTCCCCAATTTTTGTCTTCTTTCCTTTTTAAGTAAAGGTGTTACATTAACACTTTTCCTCTGACCTTTGCTCATTTCTGGAAAATTACTACCAGTGCATTCACCATCTCTGAAGCTACTTCTTCTGATATCTTCAGATGAATCGCATCAGGTCGAGAGGACGTACTGATCTTTAGAACCATTATTTACTTACAACATTTTCTCCAGCGATAGATATTGTATTTATTTTCGGTCCTCTTTTTGCCCTTAGATTATTTAGTAATTTTGCAATAAATTGTTTTTTACTGTGAAAACTGATGCAAAGTATTTATTCAACTTCCCTACCATTCTTGGTTCCCCATTATTATTTTCCAAGCATCATTCTCGGAGGACTGATGATCACTGTGCCTTCTCTTCCTTTGTATATATTTAAAGAATCTCTTGCTGTCCATCTTGATGCTACTTGCAAGTTGACTCTCAAAGTTTACTTTCTCCATCTTTATTTATTTTTGGTCAATTTGTTTTGGTTTTTAAAACTTTCCTAATTGTCTGTCGAAAGCTAATCTTTGCCACAGTGTGTTTCTTACTTTCAATTTGATGCCATCCTTAATTTTTCTGGCTAACCAAGCAAAGTCACATCCTTACGTTAGCTGGCTTGTGAGAGACTCCAGATCCACAACTATGTGGCTGAGATTTAACCATTCTCCAAAACAGCCTAGCAAACCACACAATTGCATTAAGATGATCAATAAATACAGGCCTTGCCAGCATTCCACAAATGAATTAGAATAGTATTCTTATAAAATCAGGGCAACATATTTTCTTCCATTAAGTATCATAGAATCCTTACAGTGTGGAAACAGGCCATTGATCCCAATAAGTCCACACAGACTCTCAGATGGTGATAGTTCAGAAAGGAGGGTGGAGTGGATACATGGGAAGGAAGATTGAAAGGTAGGACAGATCATGAGGGGGATGCCAAGTTGGAAGGTTGAAACTGGGATAAGGTGGGGGGGTGGGGGTGGGAAAGAGGGGAAATGAGGAAACTGGTGAAATCCACATTGATGCCATGGGGTTGGAGGGTCCCGAGGCAGAAGGTGAGGCGTTATTCCTCAAGGCATCAGGTGGTTAGGGAGTGGCAAAGGAGGCAGCTCAGGACCTGCAAGTTCCTGGCAGAGCGGGAGGGCCATGGGGTGGTGGCGTTGGATGGATGGGAGTCCCAGAGATGTTCTCTGAAGCGTTCTGAGAGTAGACGTTCTGTTTCCCCCAATGTAAAGGAGACTGCATCGGGAACAATGGATACAGTAACTGAAATGTATGGAAGTGCAGATAAAACCTGATGGATGTGGAAGGCTCCTTTAGGGCTTTGGATGGAGGTGAGGGGGAGGTGTGGGCACAGAGTTTGCAATTCCTAAGGTGCCTGGGATGGTGCCAGGTGGGGAGAGTGGATTGGTGGGCATGGAGCTAACGAGGGAGTCATGGAGGGAACAGTCTTTATGGACAGTGGATAGGGGTGGGGAGGGAAATATATATCTGGTGGTGGGATCCAATATCCAGGCGTGGGCTGACAAGTGGAAAGTAACATTCGCACCACTCAAATGCCAGGCTACGACCATCATCCAATAAGAGAAAATCTAACCACCACCCCTTGACATTCAATGGTGTTACCATCACTGAATCCTCCACTATCAACATCCTGGGAGTTACTGATCAGAAACTCAACTGGACACACCATATAAATGCAGTGGCTACAAGGACAGGTCAGAGACTAGGAACACTGCGGCGAGTAACTCACTGCCTGACTCCCCAAAGCCTGTCCACTATCTACAAGGCCCAAGTCAGGAGTGTGATGGAATTTTCCCCACTTGCCTGGATGAGGCAACACTCAGGAAGCTTAACACCATCTGGGACAAAGCAGCCCACTTGATTGGCACTGCATCCACTCTCTCTACCACCAACGCTCAGTAGCAGCAGTATGCACTGCAGACATTCACCAAAGATCCTTAGACAGCACCTTCTAAACTCACAACCATTTCCATCTAGAAGGACAAGGGCAGCAGATATATGAGAACATCACCATCGGTAAGTTCACCTCCAAACCACTCAGCATTCTGACTTGGAAATATATCACCATTTGTTGACTGCTGCTGGGTCAAAATCCTGGAATTCCTTCCCTAAGGTTATTGTGGATCAACCCACAGCACATGGACTGCAGCAGTTCAAGAAGGCAGCTCACCCCCACCTTCTCAAGGGCAACTAGGAACAGGCAATATATGCTGGCCAGCCAGTGACACCCACAGCACACAACATGAATTTTAAAAGAAAGAAACCAGAAGAGATTTCAATAATAAGGTCATCCATCATAGAGAGAGAGGAAGGAATGTGGTGAGGTAACCAACGGGGATGCAGCTGGCAGGAAGGAAAGAAAGGAGGCCTAAACCCTTTATGGAAAAATGCTGCAGCAAGAGACCTAGAGGAGTGAAAGAGGAATGCTGTAACCATAGGAGGAAAAGCACGAAGGTGATAAACCAACATTGTACCACCCTCAATGAAATTAGTGAAATTAAGATTGTGGTATTTTCTATAATACAACAATGGTAACACTTCAAAGAAAAAAAAAGGTGGCTTCAAAATGTTTTACCTTAGACAGTGGACCCCCTGCAAATTCACATTTCCATATTTACTGTCACCCTTTTTGAGTGTGGACACTGCAGGAACCAAATTTAGATTTGGCCAAGTCTCAGTGTAACTGATCACATCAGATTGCTACTCCATTTGGAAATTGTGCACTCTGCCACCCAAACACCGTACCCCCAGTAAAACCCACTGTCATTCTGAAAAGTATCTTCGGAGTCAGAAAGAGGAGAGTTGAAGCTTCACTTTGGGAACATGATTAAGTAATTTAGTTTGACTATTGGAGGCATCAGCTTTCAGGTGAGAAGTTAAACCAAAGCCTGGTGCACACTCTGATCAGCATTATCTATGGAGAGAAACAGTAAATGTTTCAGGTTACAGGTCACTGACGTGAAACTTTAACTGTTTCTCCCCACAGATGTTACTGCGTGTCTTGTTGAGGTTGTCTTTCTTTTTCTATTCTTATTTCAGATTTCCAACATTAGCAGTATTTGGTTTTTGAATGCTTAACATTGTTATAAAAATTCTCACTGCCCAATTCACAGCACAATGTTATGCAGTCAATGCAAATGACACTGAAATATACTAATTCTGATAATATATATAATTATGAAATATTTTGTTATTTTCAAATTTGCGGTATTTTCTATAATTCAACAATGGTAACACTTCAAAAAACATGGTTGGCTACAAAATGTTTTATCTTCAGACAGTGGACCATGCGCAAATTCACATTTCCACATTTACTGTCACCTTTTCCAAGTGTGGACACTGCAGGAATCAGTTTCACTCATCATGTACCTATCCATGCTATCTGACCCCATTACGATTGCCTCTGCCTCTCATTTTCTTCCCCAGTTCTATATCTTTCTTGGTAATTTATTCATTGATCCCTCTTAGCCTAAAAAAGTTTTCTGTGATTTATTGACCTATTCAGGTTTTCACTTCAGACACAGATGTAAAGCAGAGCAGCAATGGAGAAAGTAGGTAGGAGTATTTCACTGGATAAAGTGCTGCAGCACCATAGAGTATTTACTAATTGCACTTGTGATGCTATAGCCAGTCTCTTAGTGGATAAAGTGGAATGGAAAATTGGCCACAGTATTGCCAAGTACAGAACTCAACCACAGCAGCATTTTTTTCTGTGCCACATTACCCAACTCTCATTATTTTGTGGCTGCAAAGTGAGAAATTGTCTTCACAGAATCCACAGCACAAAAATAGAACTTTTTAACGGCTGGTTTATACCAGTATTTATACATCAAATAAATCTCTGATGAATGTTTCCAATATTCCTGCCAATGTAAAAATGAAAAATAAACTATCCCTATATTCTACTATCTCCACAGAGTGCCTTTTAAGCAGAAACTGGCTGTAGCAGGCCCCAGGCCTGTTGCATTGTGGTGTAACCAGCACAAAAAGCTACCTGAAAAAGTTTTACGTTTTATATAAAGAGGAAACATCTGAATGCATAAATTCCAATAGGTTAAAATTGATGTTTAAATTTGAATTCACACACAAACCTAGCAATTTTTATGGAAAAAACACATAGGTTTCTCTTGTCAACATTGATTAGGTAATTAATTAGCTTACAAGTGATTTGAATTCACCCTCCCATTTCTGGTAAACATGTTCAATTTTTTTTCCTCTGTAGACATATTCAACACTATCTAGTTTTCTGCACGCATTATTGTATGGTACTTAAGACTGAATCCAAAATGTCACCTGGCATTGAAGTGAGAATTTAGTTTATTTAATTATATTGGAAGATTTTGAAATTTTAAGCAGCAAATCCAAGTGCATTAGTTGACTTTCTGTAAATCTAGAAGACTAAATTAACGATTACCTTAAACACCTCTAGAGGCAATGAGAATTTTTCAGCTTCAGACAGAGCCTTTTCAAGGGCATCTTTCCATTCAGTGTCACTTTTAAGATCCTGGATTTCTGCAAAGGAGCACACAAAATAATTTATATCAACAAGCCACCATAGTCTCCAAGGTTTTTAAGCAGTTATAGATTCTTATGTGAATTCACAGTTGTTAATCCATCAATTTTTTTAAGTGCTGTTCCCAGCTGACACACTGTTTAGCTAATATGGATTTTTCCAAACTTAGATTGCAATTTTTAACGTTTAAAATTCAAGATTGATAAATTTCACTGCAATACTAGTTAACTTGTGTTTGGTCTTATCGAGTATGAAGTTTTACTGACAAAATGAACCTCAAGTTATACATATTGCCAACTAAGGAAAGTGCAATTCACGAGTCGGTGACAAGTAAAAGCAGGTCACGATTAAATAGTACAACATAAATATTAATGCCAGTTTAATTTGTTATTTTTTAAGAAATACAGCACATTTGTACACTTTAAGTTTATGTTTGAATATGGAATAATTAGGGGTCAATAAATAGAAATAAATGTCACCATCTATAACAGTTTTAAAGTTTTGTGCTCAAATTGCAAGTTCAAAAAGGTTTATGAAGGCCTACATCGAGAAAAACAAATTGACATTTCCAAATTTCCTGTAATTAATACATAAAATTTCACTTTTGTAACCTACAATCAATTCCAATGCAGACTGAATATTTAATAAATTGGAAGAGGACCCAACATTTAAAGAAAAGCTGTGACAATTAAAATACAAAATAAATATAAACTCAATTTTGTATGACATCTTATATTCACGTCTTTGTACAAATCTATGGACTGGAATTTATTAGTGCCACTGTTCCTTCAATCCTGACATTTTGGTCATGAGGGGGAACACATCTAAAGGAGTGACAAAATGATGTAAAATGCCCAATGTTATTGTACATCTGGTTTTCAGGAGAAAGAGGGGGGAGATGAGACTTCCTGTGGAGAGGGGTGAAAGTCCCACCTCAGCTGGTCATCAGCCAAAGCAGAGGCCTTAAGAGCTCCAGTATTGTTAGCATCAGTGGAAGCGGTGGCAACAGCAAATACTGCAGTGAGGCAAAGACGGGCATGCTGCGTAATAATTCAGCTCAATGGATAAATCAAAGGTTTCTGAATTTGAAAGTAGAATGGGGGTATGTGAGACAATGGAAACCAGAAGGAAATTCTCCAATGACTTAGAGATCTGCTTTGGAGCGAAAATTCTTCCTGCCACCAGCTCACAGAACAAAACCCACAGGTTGGAATCTTGTCATTGGCCTCTGCTGGTAAAATCTTAGTGCTGATGCTAGGAAGATGATCTTAATTGCTCACTTTGAGGTTTTAATTAACTGAGGGCTGCTGAGGACCATAAATTCCAATCCCACAACTGTCCAATGGTTTCAGGGACCTGGAGCAACTTTATGATGATGTCATGGAGCTGCACCTCACTGAGCATAAAATGGCACAGTGTGGGTGGGATTAGAACATGCTATATGCATGATACACAAGAACAACATTAGAAGATACTCTGAGCACATGGACATGAGTATATAAAAACGATAATTAGTCTTCAATTAATGCAACCACAAAATTAGAGTTTAGTAAATACACTATTAACAGGTATAGCAGTTTGTAGTATTAATGTACAACAAGCATTGTTTCTTTAAAGTTGAAGCCTGAAAATAGTTCCTGATTTTACCTACACTTCACCCAGTCTACCTTGAATTCAAACTCAATGTGGCATCAAAGTGAATGACAAAAAGATGTGTATGCGATGATAAAAAAACAGGAATTGAGACTAGTTGCAAGACAAGTTTTTTCAAGTAAAAATTGTATTATTACTAATATCCATCATTTCAATTATTATGAATGAGCAACTATACATTAAGAAACTACTTCATTAATGAATAAATTTTCCATAGGATCAAGAAGCATTATGCTTCAAGTATTATACTTTTAAAATTAGTTGCAATATCATTATAAACAAAAAAACATGAAAATATTACTCATAGTATCTAATATACAAACGTCTTCAAAAGGAAGCTTAACAATTTCACTTTCAGTTTCTGTTTTCAATTGACACTTTTTCAGTGCGATTCAAAAATGTTTTAGTTGCTTGTCATAATTACTATTTGACCCTACACCTGTTATTCTCTAACTTCCACAACACATCCACAAATGAAAATTAAAAATGCATTCATCCAGTGCTGTTTACCACTACTGAAATTCTCAAAGCAGCGTGCAGCTAAAAAGTATTTTAAAGCATCACCACCATTGTAATGTCAGGAATAGAGGGTCAGTTAGCTGAATTGCTGGCTTGCGATACAGAGTAATACTACAGTTCAATTCTGTACTGGCTAAGGCTATCATGAAGGATTCTCCTTCTTAGTCTCTCTTCTCCCATGGCATCATGACTCGCCATTTCTCTCCAATGAGAAAGCAGTCCTACAGTCTTGTAAGACTCTGGCAATTTTACCTAACTGACGTTGGGAAATGTAGCAACCAATTTGCACACAGTAAGTTCCCACAAATAGCATGGTAATATGACTAGATACATTGTAAAAACAATGTTGAGGCTTTCACTTCACAAGATGCCAAAATAATGACCTTCTATTCCTGACATTACAAATAGTGGTGATGCTTTAAAAATACTTTTTAGCTGCACACTGTTTTGAGAATTTCAGTAGTGGTAAACAGCACTGGATAAATGCATTTTTAATTTTCATTTGTGGATGTGTTGTGGAAGTTGAAATACTGCCACAGGATCTTTTCCATCCACCCAGAGCAGGCAGATTGAGTTTCAGTTCACCATTTCATTTGAAAGACACCCTCAAGTATAGGACTCCCTCAGTACTGGAGTTCATATCATGTAGTTATGTCTACAGTACTGTTAGGAAGGGAGCCTACACTTCAAACTATTCTTAACCTGTTTGGGATAACTCAAAAATGGAGCATCAAGCCACACTGTAAAAGGTGTTATCCTGTCTGCTCTCTTATGCTTTGGAGCCCACAAAATGGGTGTAAATTTGAAATGCAGCATTCAATATTAACCTGAAAGTGGTGATCTGCAAATCTCATGAGCAATTGGTTGAAACAAAATTATGTTCACCTGGATGAATTCAATCACAAATAGTCAACAAATGTGACTAACAGCAAGAGACTGTTGTAACATTATATGCAAAAAGTAATTTAATTAAATTCAACGCAACATTCCAACAAGACATTATCCTCACTTTTTTGGAGTCACTAAGAACTTCCTTTGAAAACTTTACATTGTGTTCCTGCTCAATTCCTATATATTGTATTTTTTAATGTAGTCCTTGGTTAGCATTTGTATATCTATTTGGAGTCCAAAAATGTCATGAGCAGTATAATTATTTTTAAAAATGTAAAATTCATCAGTCACAGCCAATTTACTAAATAAAATCTGGTGAGGTTCGTTTTAGAGGGCCACAGGTAACATTATTTAAAAGGTGCATAATTTAGGCAGACCATTGTGACCTGGGTGTCATTTTCAATTTCCACAGGTTTTTCTTTAACAAAGCTTGGAGTTTACTTGTTGCCGATTTCATTTTTGCCTCACACACAAAACATAAGCACTCAACTTTAAGGTGCCATTTCTGCTGCTGTTTTGGATGATGGGAAGGAACAACAGCAACAGTTAGAAAACAGCAAACAAGTACACTCGTCATGATTGGACACATTCATAACATACAAACACATTTCCTGGATATCTGAGGAGCATGTGCTTCTTTTTGGTGACTGAAACACTTATTTATGTTTCCTCATGCAACAAGACCATCTGTTGGCTGGTCAGACTATCATACTGAAGGAGGTGGCTCGAGAAATCGTGGATGCGTTGGTGATTATTTTCCAGAGTTCGATAGATTCGGGATCAGTTCCTGCGGATTGGAGGGTGGCTAATGTTGTACCACTTTTTAAGAAAGGCGGGAGAGAGAAAGCAGGAAATTAGAGACCAGATAGTCTGACCTCAGTGGTGGGAAAGATGCTGGAGTCTATTATAAAGGATGACATTACGACACATCTGGATAGTAGTAACAGGATAGGTCAGAGTCAGCATGGATTTATGAAGGGGAAATCATGCTTGACTAATCTTCTGGAATTCTTTAGGATGTAACTCTGAAGATGGACGAGGGAGATCCATGAGATGTAGTGTACCTGGACTTTCAGAAAGCTTTTGATAAAGTCCCACACAGGTGGTTAGTGAGCAAAATTAGGGCGCATGGTATTGGGGGCAAAGTACTAACTTGGATTGAAAGTTGGTTGGCTGACAGGAAACAAAGAGTAGTGATAAATGGCTCCATTTCGGAATGGCAGGCAGTGACCAGTGGGGTACCGCAGGGATTACTGCTGGGGCCGCAGCTTTTTTACAATATATGTTAATGATATAGAAGATGGTATTAGCAATAACATTAGCAAATTTGCTGAAATTACTAAGCTGGGTGGCAGGGTGAAATGTGAGGAGGATGTTAGGAGATTACAGGGTGACCTGGACAGGTTAGGTGAGTGGTCAGATGCATGGCAGGTGCAGTTTAATGTGGATAAATGTATGCTTATCCACTTTGGTGGCAAGAACAGGAAGGCAGATTACTACCTAAATGGAATCAATTTAGGTAAAGGAGCAGTACAAAGAGATCTGGATGTTCTTGTACACCAGTCAATGAAGGTAAGCATGCAAGTACAGCAGGTACTGAAGAAGGCCAATACCATGCTGGCCTTCATAACAAGAGGGATGGAGTATAGAAGCAAAGAGGTTCTTCTGCAGCTGTGCAGGGCCCTGGTGAGACCACACCTGGAGTACTGTGTGCAGTTCTGGTCTCCAAATTTGAGGAAAGACATTCTGGCTATTGAGGGAGTGCAGCGTAGGTTCACGAGGTCAATTCCTGGAATGGCGGGACTACCTTACGCTGATAGACTGGAGCGACTGGGCTTGTATTCCCTTGAGTTTAGAAGACTGAGAGGGGATCTGATTGAGACATATAAGATTATTAAAGGATTGGACACTCTGGAGACAGGAAACATGTTTCTACTGATGGGTGAATCCTGAACCAGAGGACACAGCTTAAAAATACGGGGTAGACCATTTAGGACAGAGATGAGGAGAAACTTCTTCACCCAGAGAGTGGTGGGTGTGTGGAATGCTCTGTTCCAGAGGGCAGCGGAAGCCCAGTCTCTGGATTCATTTAAAAAGAGTTTGAAGAGCTCTCAAGGACAGTGGAATCAAGGGTTATGAAGATAAGGCAGGAACAGGAAACTGATTAAGGATGATCAGCCATGATCATATTGAATGGTGGTGCAGGCTCAAAGGGCAGAATGGCCTACTCCTGAACCTATTGTTTATTGTCATATTTTGCCAGTGGCTGGCCTAGACACTTTTGTTTCCTCAAAAAGTTTTCCAGATGTTTCAAGGGAAAGTGCATCAAACAAGTAACTATTAACCTACCTGCTATAGTCACCTACTGACACTAAAAGCAAGAATGAGACACCTCTGGACCACGGCTCATTTCTTCCTGCCCTCATGAACCATCAAGGCACCAGAAAATAAGTAATCATCAAGATGAGCTATCATAGCAAGTGGGACAACCTGGAGGCTCCATGACGAAAATGAAGAATTTAAGAATTCAATCAAGTTAGTCCGTATGACATATTTACATTCTCTTTCCATTTTTAGGTCTATTATTTAAATGTTACATTACACAAACACAAAGAAACAAAACAGTAGCTTCTAAGTCAACCGATGACTTTATGGTTAGAAAATAGTCAATTCATAAAAACCACTCAGATATTTAAAGCAACTGAGGGATTGATCAACATACGTGAAAGAATTGCAATTGTTAATGTAAGAAAATAGAGTTGACACTACCATAAAAATATAATGATTTGGAGATGCTGGTGTTGGACTGGGGTGTACAAAGTTAAAAATCACACAACACCAGGTTATAGTACAACAGGTTTAATTGGAAGCACACTAGCTTTCGGAGCGACGCTCCTTCGTCAGATAATCACCTGATGAAGGAGCGTCGCTCCGAAAGCTAGCGTGCTTCCAATTAAACCTGTTGGACTATAACCTGGTGTTGTGTGATTTTTAACTCCATAAAAATATAAGTAAGCTTACTGAAGCTTTGTAGTTAACTCACTCATATTTACATAGTTAGGAATTACAACATAGTACTGTACAGAATCATAGTTCACAAATGCACTCTTTGCAAAACCTCTAATCTCCATGTGACTTCCATTGACATACCTCTTCAACTTACTTTATATACAATTTCTATCAAAATTATTAACATCCTACAATAAACGAAACAAAAATTTCAATCTGAATCAGGGCAACTCTCTGCTGGTTGGAGTCAAACATAGCACACTGGAAGATAGTGGTGCTTGTTGATCTCTGCGGAGGACCTCAGAAGAATATTTTAGGGTCAACCATTTTCAGCTCTATCAATATCCTACCTTCCATCATAAGATCAGAAGTGGGGATGTGCGCTGATGATTGCTTGATGTTGAGGATCGTTCATGACTTCTCAGACAATGAAGCAGTCCATGTCCAAATGCAGCAAGATCTGGTAATATCCATACTAAGGCTGATAAGCAGCCAGTAGCAGTCACATCACAGTGTCAGGTAACGACCATCACCAGCAAAGAAAATCTCTCCATCACCAGTTAACATTCCATGGTATTACTTTCATTCAATCCCCCATTATCAACATTCTGTGGTTACCAATGAGCAAGAACTGAACTGGACTAGCCATGTAAATACAGTGGCCACAGGAGCCAATTAGATACCGGGAATCCTTTGGGTGAGAAACTCAGCTCCCAACTCCTCAAAGCCCATCCATCATCTTTTTTCACTGGAGCGTAGGAGGTTAAGGAGTAACCTTAAAAAGGTTTATAAAGTCATGAAGGACACAGATTAGGGAAAAGAATCTTGCTTTTCACCTTAAGTGGAGGAGTTCAAAACTAGGGGACATAGTTTTCAGGTGAGAGGAGAGAGGTTTAAAAGGGATTTGTGGGGCAATTTTTTTTCCCACATAGAGCATGCGCAAATTCCACACAGACATTTGCCCAAGGCTGGATTGAACCCAGATCCCTGGCACTGAGGCAGCAGTGCTAACCACTGAGCCACCATGCCACCCTAAAAGTAGTCTAAATTATTATACACAGATACAAAAAAACCTGTATCCACTCATTTCAGAATCTTAAGTGCAGTGCTTTTTTTATACACTTTGATTTTATATTACAGATAATAAATAATTAAATATAAATAGCACAAGTTACTAGAATTTGAGAAGCAGTTTCTGCACAGAGGTTTTGCTGCATTATAGGCTAGGGAGTTGGAAACATGCAAGGTTGTTGTTACAGCATCCTCATCAGTCAGAGGTTGCAGGTAGAATGGCAAATTTGTAAAAGCAACTTTTATTATAAGCGTAAACAACAGAATTTATAATGGCAAAAGTTAACATTAAAATTTATATACTGGTAATTTGCAGATACAAAAATGGTGATGATCAGAAATTAAAAGTAGATGTCTGAAGATGCCTCTCAGACAAACATTCAGTTTATACCTGGCAAATTGCAGGTAAAAGGAAGGGATTATTTATACTGGCATGTAACAATTTTTTCAATTGATTCTTAAACTGATGCTTACTATGGAAAATATTAGTTTATAAACAACAAATTAAAAGTGTCAGTAGCTTTTCTCAGATTTCATCTGCTGAGAGCTTCCCGCATTGCTGACACATTGGCTTAAGCTGCTGCCACTCTCGGATCTTGGAGGTACACACAACAACAAAAAAATGAAAAGGGAAGGTTAGTTGGTTTGCCAAGAATGAGAGGTAATTCAAGGTTTAGAAGACATACATATAAACCAGCTTCCTTAAATTGAACAACCTAAATTTCTTCTAGCACCTGATGCTTTCCAACTCAGATTTAAGATATTCAAAACAATAAACTAACCTTATCATTTTAGCACCTACTCGATTTGCTGCTAAAATAATCTGTTATTCCCCAATACTACAATCGCTTAGGTTGAGAAAAATTAACACTCATACAGTATGGAAACAAACTCTTTGGCCTAATTTGTTCATGCTGACCAGGTTTCCAAAACTGAAATGGTCCCATTTGTCTATGATTATCCCATAACCTTCTATACCTTTCCTAGCTATGTACCTGTCCCAATGTCTTTTAAATGTTTTCAAGGAACTATGTATCTGCACCCCGAGGTCTCTGTTTGACGACACTTCCTATGGCCCAACCATTAACTATGTTAAGTCCTGCCCTGGGTTGTCTTATCAAAATGCAACACCTCACACTTATCTAAATCAAACTCTATTTGCCATTCTCAGCCCACTGGCCAGTTCATCAAGATCCTATTGCATCCCAGGAGAACCTTCTTCACTGTCACAGATTGCTTCCAATACAAAGGGCTGCCAGGATAGATTGTTAACCCTCATTCTTTACTCACCTCAGCTATTAAATAGTCAATTGAGTTATGTGTTTTGAGGATTAGGTAATTTCCAAACAGCATTTTTAATGATTTGAGAAATAAACAGCTTTATACATCAAACTATGCTAAAATCACACCTTTTAAAAGATGAAGTTTGTATTCAGTTTTGAAACAGATTATGGTATACCAGTCATAAGAATGCTTGGGGCAAGTCAGATACATATAAGAGAGCTAAAATCCCATACAAAGCAATAACAATAAACTAAAACTTGAGATCTCAAATTAATCTAATCAAAAATACATTCACAAAGTAGCTTGGAATTCTAAAGGAAAACATCAGCTAGAAATTCTGTAATGCTTAGTTGATCTTCCTGATGCTAGATGCCTTTTTTTTTAAGATAGGTTTTATAGAGCCATAGAGTCCTACAGCACAGAAACAGACCCTTTGGTCCAACTAGTCCATGCTGATTATATTCCCAAACTAAACTACTCCCACTTGCCTGCTTTTCTGAAAGAGTTAGATATGCAAATTATGATCTCACATTTTTTTCTATAAAGGAACTCCAATTTTTCCACTAAAAAGTGACCAATTAGCAGAATTATTCATGGATGAACAAAACATGAATATATATCATTAAACAACTGTTATTGGAAAATCTGCAGTCCCTGGCACTACTGGGTTGCAATTAATTTTGATATTCAAATACCTTTTGCCCTACCAAATTGAGATGGGGAGACATTGGGAATTAATATTATCTTATTGGCTGGCAGAGAGAATGGAGAGAGCAAATACAAGAAGAATGACTTGGCGAATCATTGTGCCCTCAACTGCACTATAAGATCTTGATTCTGTTACAATAATTCCACAAATAGAAATTAAGTTTAGTTTATTTGAAGCTTGGAAATACCAAAGCAGATTGAGCATCAAAATGCTCAACTACAGTAACAATTCAAACTCATTACACTCATGTACGTTTCAATCCAAAATTTTAAATATTTGTTTATGTTTTAATTGGAGTATATTACTTGTCTTTTGAGATTTTGGTTTCCTTGCCTAGAGACCACCATACATATTTAAATGAGTTATGAATTCTCAAGTGAATCATTCAAAAGGGTACAAAATTTTCATCAAGATAGGGAGAAAGACAAACTCGCATTTATAAAACACTTCCTACAACCCATGATATCTTGTTTACAAGCTAGTGAAGCACTTCTAAACTGGCATCACTGGTGTAGTTTTGAAAATGTGGCAGTTCATTTGGACACAGCAAACTCCCAGGGCTGAATTTGGCCAAGTGCCAATTTCAGGGTGCTCCACAGAGGTTTTCTCTTCTTGAGTTACAATGAGTTATTTCATATAATGAGGTAAGGAATGGAGAATTATGTCTGCACCTTGCCCCTATGGCATCTCTCTCACACACTATCTTATGCTCAGCAGCAGCAGAGGTCATCTCCACTGCCAGGAACTTCTGGGATGTCTTTGTCACCATCATATTTAAAGCCCAGCTGTGAACCAGGTAAATCATTGTCAGCCACGAATAGCCCTTCACAGTGCACATAACGGGAGGGAAATTAAAAAGAAAAACTACTGAGGATATTTTGATGAAATGGATGCAACTTCACTGGAAATGGAAGCTCATATTTGTAAATGCACTTTTACTTTGCATCATTACTTACCTGATCAAACGTTATAGTAACTACAGCCAACAGCAAAAAAATCATGAGGGGCATGGATAGGGTGAATAGTCAAGGTCTTTTCTCCCAGGGTGGGGGAGTCCAAAACTAGAATGCATAGGTTTAAATTGAAAGGGGAAAAATTTAAAAACTACCTAAGGGACAACATTTTCATACAGAGGGTTGTGTGTGTATGAAATGAGTTGCTCAGGAAGTGGTGGAGGCTGGTACAATTACATTTAAAAGGCATCTGGATGGGTATATGAATAGGAAGGGTTTAGAGAGATATGGGCCAAATGCTGGCAAATAGGATTAGAATATTTTAGGATATCTGGTCGGCATGGATAAATTGAACCAAAGGGTCTGTTTCCATGCTGTACATCTCTGTCTCTATACAGAGACAGCATGAACAGAGTACCATTTCATGCTTGAACCCTAAGGGATTGCTACTCTATTCCCAATGCTCAGCATAGCATAACATCTTGTCAGAGTTCAATACTGACCATGGCCCATCCCTCTAAGCGACTTGGAGAAACAGGCCCAGCTGTGGCCCAATTCCTAACCGATTGTGCAGCTCCCAGATGACTTACCACTAATATCCTGACTGGTTGCACTGGACCTGTAGGACTGATCCCTGCCTTCTCCCCCGACTGTAAGGTATAAGACTCCTGACCTCAATTGCCCTAAAAAGTCCTGGACTGATATCGAACAATGCCCTACCTATTGTGCCAGTACTCCCTGATCGGCAACACGGCTACTGACTTAATGGAATGCTACTCTCAGACTTTCAGACATGGCCCCTTAGCTGAAACATATTCAGTCTGCTTGTCATTTAAGATGCTAACATGTCCTTCATGTGTGAGATTAACTTGGCATGGTATCATAAAGCCATAAGTTCACCCCCTTAACTGATCACCACTGACAACCATGACTAGCTGCCTGGTTTTACGTCTGCACTAAGAGGGAAAGCAAGATATAAGCACGATGGCTCTTCAAGTTCTGAATAATGCAGCAATGCACAAAGGCAAGGTAAAGCAGGGACGCTGTGAGCATCAAAGTAGCCGTATATTGAGTGAGTGCTAACAGAGCAGGTGAAGAGCCCTGAGATGCATCCTGCTCAAATCCACAAGAAGGGTGTTTGTACTTGTATGCAATGCTGGCAACAGCATTGTAGTGCAAAGTGTCAAGGAGCTATATTCCAAGATTGTCTAAAATGTGCTGTAGGGATGCAGAAAGACTAGTCCATGTCTACTGTCTATTTTTCTGTAGAAGACAGTGGAGGGGACTGCAAGTGATCACCACTGTAGAGTGTACCCTGAGATGTTGGAGACTGCTGAATAAGATGGAGGCCATGAGGAGCAATCAGCGAGCTGGAGTCACAAAGTACTGCTCTGACTTTCAGGCTGGAAACTGTCACCATTTAGCTCTTCTTCACTGCAAGGGTGAATAGCAAACTGCATATAAATGAGGCAAGAACAGGATAAGATGTTAAAGCATGTAAATAGGCTTAGAATGATAGAGGTACACAGCCCAACTCATCCATAATGACCAGGTTTCCTAAACTGAACTAGCTCCCATTTGCCTGCATTTGGCCCATATCCCTCTCAACCTTTCCTATCCATGCACTTGTCCAAAGGTCTTTTAAATGTTGTATTTATACTACCTCTAGCAGTTTATTCCATATATGCACCACCCTCTGCATAAAAAAGTTGCTCCTCGGATCCATTTTAAATCTTTCCTCTCTCACCTTAAACCTATGGCACAGTGGTTAGCACTGCTGCCTCACATCGCCAGAGACCCGAGTTCAATTCCCGCCTCAGGCGACTGACGTGGAGTTTGCACATTCTCCCAGTGTCTGCGTGGGTTTCCTCCAGATGCTCTGGTTTCCTTCCACAGTCCAAAAATGTGCAGGTTAGGTGAATTGGCCATGCTAAATTGCCCGTAGTGTTCGGTGCAGGGGTAAATGTAGGGGAATGGGTCTGGGTGGGTGCACTTCGGTGGGTCGGTGTGGACTTGTTGGACCGAAGGGCCTGTTTCCACACTAAGTAATCTAATCTATGCCCTCTAGTTTTGGACTAGACGGCACAGTCCCAGTCTTTCTAGGTCTCTTTTTCTAACATGAAACTTTCTAGCCTTGGTAACATCCTTGTCACATTAATAACATTCTGCCAATAGCAGGGTGACCCGAATTCTATGCAGCACTCCAATGTGGCCTTACCAATGTCTTGCATGTCCACTGAGCAATGAAGGCAAACATGACACACCTTCTTCCCCAGTCTGTCTTTGTCAATTTCAAGGAACTATGTACCCACACCTCTAGGTTTCTCTGTTCAGCAATACTCCCCATGGCTTTACCATTAACTATGCAAGTCCTGTCCTGGTTTGTCTTAGCAAAATGAAACACCTTGCATATGCCTGCATTAAACTCCATCTGCCATTCCTTGGGCCATTGCTCCAGGCGATCAAGTCCCATTGTTCTCTTAGATAACCTTCTTCACTGTCCATTATATCCCCTATTTTGGTGTCATCCACAAACTTTTCAATACTTGTTCACAAGGTTTTTGTCGAGTCACTCAAACCTTGGGTGCACCATCAGACTTGTTTTCCTTGTCATCTAGAATCTAATATGTATACATTGCTAGTTCCCACATCATTCAGGTTGGGAAAATTCAGCTCTCACAAACAAGGATCTGATTATGATCAGACAAACTGATTTTGTGATTGAAAGAGAAATATTAACCAATGCACCTGGAACAACAGTTCTACTCTTCTTTTTGATTTGGAGATGCCGGTGTTGAACTGGGGTGTACAAAGTTAAAAATCACACAACTCCAGGTTATAGTCCAACAGGTTTAATTGGAAGCACTAGCTTTCGGAGCATCGCTCCTTCATCACCTGATGTTGTGTGATTTTTAACTTTGTACTTTTTTTTGAAAGGCAGCTACCCATAAAGGACAGCCTTCAGTTGTTGCCCTGTTGCACTAAAGCCAGAAAGGATTGAGAAATGCAAAAGAGTGATTCCAGTAAGAGTAAGGGATGAGGAGATGATAGAGATAGAGGACAAGAGGTAGATAAACAACTACACTGAATCAAAGACAGCTGAAGTGTAAGTGTGACTAATCTGCCACTTAACCTACACAATGCCACAAAAGATCAAGCAAAATTTTCAAATTATAATTCCTCTCTAAAAGGAAAATGCAAAAAGGACCCAAACTCCAACTATCTTTGACAACAAAAACAATTTCAGGTTTGATACCGGAGCACCCAGAGACATCCTTTCTTACAACTTTAACTGACAAATGAGGAAGATCACAAAACTCAGTTCTAACTTCTACCTAATGCCTGGACTGCTGTCCTGGTTGAGAATAATGCATAACAACCACCCTGTTATTGATGCACTTGTTCACTTGCTTTTAAATATACAACTACCTTTCGGATTGCTTTCTTTGAGTGATCAGAGAAGAGGAAAAGATTTCATAGTTAATACAATTTTACAGGATTTATGTCGTATAATCCATTAGTAAAATCAATATACAACGTACTGATTACTGATGTACGCAATTGTCCCTTGAAGAAATGTTGCATCATAATCAAATGTTTGGTTGATACGACCTCTGTACGAGGTAATTTGCAACGTGTATGTGCATTTTAATA
Source organism: Chiloscyllium plagiosum (assembly GCF_004010195.1). Taxonomy (NCBI): domain Eukaryota; kingdom Metazoa; phylum Chordata; class Chondrichthyes; order Orectolobiformes; family Hemiscylliidae; genus Chiloscyllium; species Chiloscyllium plagiosum. Next base: position 49,313,961 of record NC_057732.1, on the reverse strand, counting down.
TAATCTAAATTGTTGATCAGGTGTGAAAAGAAGTGTTAATCAAAATCCATTAGCTGAATCAGCTTTCCATTAATTAATGTCAAATATTTTACCATTTACATTAATTTTACGCCTCCAGATATTGCAATACCTACAATCCCATAAGTTCAAAACAATGCAGACTGAGATGCCAGAACACAAATTAGCTTTCCAATTGAAGAAAAAAAATGTACATTTTTGTTTAAACTGGGAAGGTACATCATTTGTCTACTGTGCCACTGATCCACTTTTCAGCATAAATACACAGGAGTTAGTGCTGTGAGGTGCATAATTCAGCAGCATATTTAATCGACTGCATACTTTCTATACAATCATTCAATTACTCATTCCCAGACTTGCAATATTCACCTGTGGGTGGATCTAGCTTGCAGCCGTTTTCCTGGCACCATCCCACCGGCCGAAGTCTATAGTCCAGATAAAACAACCACTGGTCATGTTTTTCAATATCATTCAATCCTTCATAACGCAAGCACAATCTGCCACCAACATTCTCAATGACACGGACTATCCAGTATTGAAAAGGATTTTGATAATCCTGAAGTTCAATAAGAGATTTCGGGGTAATAAGGTCCACAGCATTCTTCCCTCTTAGTGGCTGTTAAGAATTAAAGAAAAAAAAACAAATTTCAGAAAAATGAACTAATCCTTTTATTCTCTCAGTAAAAGGAAAGCACAAGATGTTACATGCACTTATGTACTTTTCTTTTCACTATATTCTGCACTTTATTTCTTACATTTGCAATATGGACTTCAGATAATAGTAAACTGAACAGAAAATGCTGAAAATGTAATGTGTTTTCTTTCTATAAGCTTAAAACCAAGTATGCAATGTTTTAAAACATATACACGCTGTTTAAGTCTATTTTATGAACATGTTTCGAAGATTACCCCTTCCAGGAGGTTTGCTGGAGCTGTCCTTGCACCTGTCAAATCTCGAATTAGAAACTCTGTCCAGTCTCCATGTTTCTCACAAATCGCTGCAAAACAAGAAAAATAAAATTCCTGTAAACCAACAAGATTCTTTCCCTCTCAGGAGACTGACATTAAATACTGTTACTTGTTAGTGTATTGTTAACATTTATTAAGCACATGGTAAGCTTTAAATTGTTTCAAGTAGTGGTATAAATATCCAGGTTTCACAGCATTTTGATTAAAATATCAAGATAGCATAGTTTATTTAATCCCACAAACACAAGCGTAGTAATTACATAGTAGATTTCAAGTGCTGCTGTCACAATACTGACACAATCAGTTCATGGTTAAATAATAGTAAGCTGTTCCATATATTCTACTATTGATATTAATGACTTGGAACTCGAAAGAGATGGTTTTGAACCATATAGTAAACAATCCTAGTACTTTGGCCTAAAATCATTAAAGTCAGTCACTTCACCACAAACAAAAATATCGAGCTCTGACACATCACTATAGTGTCTAATGTTCTAAAGCTCTTTGTGTAATAGATCTTTAATCTACATAATGATATTAATGTATTTGGAAACTATCAAGTTAAACTGCCAATGTGTGCTCTCTCTCTACTAAAGTCAGGTCGAGGGGTAAGTACCTAATTTAATTCTCTGTTAAATCATACCTAACATTTGAAAAGATTGAATAAAACAGTGGAAAGTGTATCATGAAAAAAACACAAAATCACAATCTAATCACATTACAGGGGTATTATAATCAGGAAAGAGGCATCAGTACTTGAGATGCTTCACCATTTTTCAACAACTTTCCCACTGACTGTTCCATAATGTTGCCAACTTTAGCTACATGGAAAGAAAACAAAGAAGTATCAGCTTAGCACTGATATAAACAAAAGAAGTGATGTTGATAAAATTTCTAGACTTTATTTCAAAATTAATTTTAAAAAAAACACACACACTTGGCTATCACAGTTATGGATTAAAAACATATTTCTGACTGACAATAAGCTGCCTACATACGCTGACTGACAATAAGCTGTCATCTGCCTTGGGACGTTCCAACCACAGGGAATCAATGTGGATTTCAGCAGTTTCCTCATTTCCCCTCTCCACTACCTTATCCCAGATCCAACCTTCGAACTCAGCACCACCCTCTTGACCTGTCCTATCCATCTTCCTTCCCACTATCTGCTCCACTCTCCTCCCCGACCTATCAAACCTGCAGCTAGCTTCCTCTCAGCCCCATCCCCCTCCCATTTATCTCTCAGCCCCCTTGGGCCACCCTCTCATTCTGAAGAGCTTATTCATGAAATGTCAATTCTCCTGCTCTTCGGATGCTACCTGACCGGCTGTGCTTTTCCAGCACCACACTCTTCAACTCTGATCTCCAGCATTCATAGTCCTCACTTTCTCCAGGCTTACACAATAGAGTCTAGATGAAATCGTACTAAATTTCACCAGTAGAGGAAAAACAATTCACAGCAGGTGACTATTTGGAAAGGAATATTATTTTGTCTGAAATATTTATAATGACTAAAGGGCTCTTCATGTCTGTAAACTGGATAACTGACCCATCAGAAGAATGTAAAAAAGACAATGTATATACTGTCACACCTGTGCAGACTTGTATAAATGCAAGTTCTTTTAACCAGGTTTGAGTTTATTAAATTATTTTGACAGCATGAAATATTTGAATCTGCATGGAAAATGAAGTGTACTTTTTTTTTGTTCCAGAGCTCATTTGCAGGTTTCCTGCCATAATCGGCATAGTTTTGGTTAGCACTACATTACTAGTTTTACAGAAGCCAAGGCATGAATACAAAAACATTATTGTTGAGTAGAAATCAAGAAATCAGAACGTACTCCCTGTTCATCCTATGCTGATATCATTTCCATCCAAGCACTTATTTTGAAACACACTATGAAATAACTCCACACAGGCAGTGTCCCTTCACTAAGTTACCCTTTTATTTACCCATGAACAGCCCTTGACTATAGTACTGCCTCACACAGAGACAGGTTATCAATGAGTGTCAGTTATATCTCAGATATATCAGCCGTGACTCCATGATTGGAACAGATTAACAGCCCCAGAGAACCCATACTCTATGTAGTCCAACTGGCTGACCTCACTACAATCACTACATCCTTCACCTCCAAGTCCACGGCCATAGACCGATCCTTTCTCTTCGGGAGCCTCCTGGGACATTTTAACACCAGATCAGGTTTGTCCAATTTGACGTCAGACACAGGTGGCACGTAATGCACGAGAGTTCACCTCTTACACCAGGAGTGCCTCAGCAGAACTTAATTCTCTTCTGATGGCAAAAATGTCTATTTCTGTCATGTCCCTCTCTGATTGAGGACTTGGCAAATATTTGATCAAGATAGTGAACCCCCATGTTCTGGCAGCATTTCTGACTGTTCTGAGTGCCAGGACATATTTTGTTCCGACATTATTTGAAAATTCACAGCTTTCATTTGGTCCATATGCTTACTCAGGATCGTCACACTCACCCGAACGTTACACATCAAATGGGTAATGACCTTGCATCGATCACACCTGGTGTATATGGATTTCAGGAAGGCATTCGATAAGGAATAGTGTAGGTTAGATGGGCTTCAAATTGGTATGACAGGTCTGCGCAACATTGAGGGCTGAAGGGCCTGTACTGCGCTGTAATGTTCTATGTTCTTTGCCTCTTACCCAGGAGGGGCCGTTTTGGTGATTCTTACACAAAATTTCATTCCCTATATCAAACTCTCTCTCTCATTTGGCAGTATCTTGGGGCCAGCATTGGAGTTTCTCATGCTGTTTCACCCTCCCCAACAGGTCTGGGGAGACCAGACTGAACCTGGTGTGGAGTCTTCTACCCATTAGCAACTCTGCTGGTGTTATCCTTTAGTTCCTTGGAGTGTGGCCCTGAATTCAAACAAGAACAGCGACGGCTTGGCATCTTGTTTCTTCAATCCAACCTTCAAGGTTTGGACAGATCTTTCTGCAGGTCATTGGATGATAGGTAAAATGGAGCTGTCCTTATATGTTGAATCCCATTCGACTTTTAGAAATAACCAAATTCCCTGCTAGCCTGTTATTTATGACCAAGGTAAAAACAATGACTGCAGATGCTGGAAACCAGATTCTGGATCAATGGTGCTGGAAGAGCACAGCAGTTCAGGCAGCATCGAGGAGCTTCAGCAAAATCGACGTTTCGGGCAAAAGCCCTTCACTTTTGCCCAAAACATCAATTTTGCTGAAGCTCCCGGATGCTGCCTGAACTGCTGTGCTCTTCCAGCACCATTGATCCAGAATGTTATTTATGACCAGCATTTCCGGGACTCTTGCATCGAGAAAGATGCACGCAGCTTTTCTATTGTCATCCCAGTGTTTCTCAAATGGACCGGTGCACATTCAACCACTTTAGTGGGCATCTACAATGACGAACATTGAGCCCATGAAAGGATCTATACAGTAAACATGCACCCAAATCAAGGTTTACCCAGCCATTCCAATGGATGTGAGGGAGTTTCTAATGGTAATTTTTGTCCTTGACAACACTCTGGGCACTGGCCCACCAATGCAGCTATGCTTGTGTCCAAGCCTGGCTACTAGACATATCTTCTTTTTTGGTGACCCCTGGATAGCCCTGGTGAAATTCAGCCAGTATTTGATGGCAACCTTTGCTCGGGACAATTACTCTTGCTCCTCATAACAATATGGCATCCTATACGGTGAGCAGATCTCTCCACATCCAAAATATTTCAATTCCAGTTGAGATGGTCCTTTGGTTTCCCCAATCAATACCATTGTTTCAGTTTGGGAAGGACTGGATCTTTCTATGTCCAACGTCTGATATTGTCAGCTGTGACTGGGAGCATGTCCATAAAATTGAATATTTTTACAAACTCTTCCATTGGAGGTACCACCAGTGGTGCATCTGCTAATGGAGGTGGTTCAACGCATCTGCATTTGCTACTTAGCCTCCTGGACAGTATTCCAAGTTATAATTATAGGCTCTTAGTTGTAGAGCCCACTTTTAAGTGCAGCCTGAGGTAATGGGCCATATCTCTTTAAACAGGGCTTGTGGTCCGTGATCATGATGAGTTTTTGTCCATAAAGGTATTGGTGGAACTCCCTGACTCCAGATATGACTGCCAATCCTTCTTTATCTATCTGGGTGTATTTTCACTCATCATTAGCCAAAGTCCTGGTGCATAAGCTATTGGGCCTTCCTCTCCATTGGCCATTTATGAGCTAATACCACCCCGATGTACTACAGGGAGGTATCGTATGTCAAGCCAGATCTTTTCTGGGATCATAGTCTGCCTACATCTTAGAAGATGATGGCTGTTTTTTCACTTCATTTGAAGGCTGAGGCTTGTCGATGATACCGTTTCCAAGCCTGACCATTTTTTTAAAAAGAGGTTGATGCAAAGGTGTCAGCATAGATGCCAGGTCATGTATAAAATTTCCAAAGTAATTTACCAGCCCAAGAAATGACCTAAACTCCTGGACAGACATAGTAACTAGGGCACCTTTGATCACCCTCACTTTATCTTCTAAAGTGTGTAATCTGGTCTTATCCACTCTGTAACCCAAGTCAGTCACTTGGGGGACCTGGGACAAATATTTCTCCTTTCTCAGTGAATGCCTGCCTTGAATATGCCTTAGGATTATATTCAAATTCCTTAAATGCTCCTTATTAGTTTTCCGTTATCAGGATGTCATCTATTTGCATAAATGACAATCGGACGTAAACCTTGCAAAATATTCTCCATTGTCCATGATACCCCAAATGGCAGTCTTGTATGTTGGTACAAACCCTTATTAGTATTAATTGTAGCGTACTTCAAGGAATCCTCATCCAATAGCAATTGCAAATGAGTTTGGCTCATGTCCAGTCTAGTGAAGGATAGTCCTCCTGTCAGCTTTGTGTATAAATCCTCTAACCAAGCGACTGGGTATTTATTCAGCTGCAAGAAATGCTTTACGATTTGCTTAAAATCCCCACAAAGGTGAACTGACCCACTGGGCTTCAAAATCAGTTTGACCAGTGCTGCCCATTCTGCAAATTGGACTGGTTTGAATCCTTCACTTTCGAGCCTTCAGATTTCTGCCTCTACTTTTGCCCATAAGGCAAATGCCACTGGGCAGGTTTTGCAGAATCACGGAATTGTTTCCTGGTCAACATGCAAAATGGCTTCAGCTCCTCGGATAGTCCCTAGACCTTCCTGGAAGATTTCTGGGTATTTAATTAGTGCTTCATGCAGGCAGCCATTTTCTAATTGAAAGATGTTGGGCCAATCTAGGTCAATCTCTCACAGTCAATTTCACCCTATTAAGCTTGGGTCCTAGCCTTTCATTACAATCACTGGTAACTGAATTTGCTGCTTTTCATTAGAGACCAGAACCAAAGTTGTATCCTTAATCTGTAAAGGATCACAGTATAGATTCTCAGTATAGCCAAGGTCTTGTGCAAACCTAAGGGCTGGAAGTCAGAGCAAATTTCATTAAAAATTGGTTCTGCAATCAACCTTCATGAGATCTGGATGACCATTTAACCAGATGTTTGTCTTGACTTATTCTGATTATGATGTTGCTAAGCAATCTAACTGTTCCAAACCAGATGTAGCTGGACTTTCTCGGGTATGAACTTTCCTGGATACGCTCCTGGTTACCAGCCTATGAATTATCTTACTCAATTTAAGATAATTGAGTAGATTACTCAAGACTGTACCAGATTTCTTTGTTTCCTCCAAGTTCATCATTCTAACTCAAAGCTCTCGCTTCATTTTTCATAGTCAACTCAGGGCCTATCTTTTATCTGAGCTAGTTCCTAACCTCTTTCCCATCTACCTGAGGCATTGCAAGCTGTATTTACACTGCACAGATGCATTCATGAGCCCACCTAAATGAGCTGGCTCCACAATTTATGACAGACTCAGTGTCAATACCTGGTGGCAAACTCCTACCCTATCTCAGTTCCTTCAATAGAATGACTAACTGAATTTAACTGTACACTTGTTTACTAATAGTTATCAGATGTTTAGGACAGGACTTATTAAACAAAGTAAATGAAATGAAATTGAGTTTGTTTCAGCATCACATATGAGTTCCCACCACTGACAGAAAACATATTCTGGACAATAAAATTGAAATGTACAACAAATTGATGAACCAAAGAATTCTGAAGTTTCCTGGAGATTCCAGTAGTAGATGGATAACAGTTAATTTATTTTCATTTATTAGTCTTTTCAATCCCTGTGGACCATTCTTTAACAGATAAATACAGCAAGTGAGACATTACTATAGTTTTACTAATGATTCTTTATAGTTCTTGCAATTTGAGAGAGATTCTACATGACAAGTACTAGTTTCATCTCAGCTGGGGAAAGCACTTCATACTTTCCAAGAGTGTAAAGTACTGAAACTTTTGGAAAATCAGGAATGTATGGAATTGAACTTCAGATTTATTATTTTAATTCTCATAGATCATGATTTACAAGTTAACCTGGCTTATATGACAACCTCTTTTTTGGGGGGGGGGAAACGGGAGATATTTCAAAATACACGCTTAGGTCTAAACTTGGCCCACAGTCATATTCACTCCCCCCCGACCCCACCTTCAATGAATAAATACTAATGACAAATTACGGCTACCTATGCATTATGAGTTAGCATCAATTTTTCAGCTCAGGTGATATATGTTCAAAGCTATAAGACAGTGCATGAGATCAAGCAAATGATACAGGCTATGTTGCCCAAGAAGATGCGTATGTATTGAAGACACACCCACACAGAGCAGACAGTTGCAAACAATATTCTCCAGTAAACATGATTTTTAAAACTGCAGCCATCTCTCTACATAGTGCAAAACTGGGGTGGGAGGGGTCTTTGATGATGTTGCTTGCTTTCCCGAGGCAGTGGGAAGTACAAATGGAGCCAATGGATAGAAGGCTGTGATGCACTGGGCTGTGTTCACGACTCTATGTAGTTTCTCGTGCTCTTGGGAACAGCAGTTGCCATTCCTTACTGTGATACATCCAGATAGGATGCTTTCTATAGTGCATCTATAAAAATTGGTTAGAGTACTTACGGGATTAGCTAAATTTCCATAGCTTCCTAAGGAAGTAAACACATTGTTATGCTTTCTTGACTTGCATATCAATATGGGTAAACCAGGACAGATTATTGGTGATTATCACTCCCAGGAACATGACGCTTTCGATGATCTCCACGTCAGCACATCTGATGCAGACAGGGGCGTGCCCTCCACTCTGCTTCCTGAAGTCATTACCAGCTCCTTCATTTTGCTGACATTGATGGAGAGATTGTTGTCTTTACATCATATCGCTAAGCATTCTATCTCTTTGCTGTATTCTGTCTTGTCGTTGTTTGAGATCCGATCTCCAATGGTAGGATTGTCAGCAAACTTGCAAATGGAGTTGGGTAGAATTTGGCCACACTATTGTGTGTGTATAAGGAGTATAGTATGAAACTAAACACAAATGTTGAGGATTATTGTGGAGGTGTCTTAACTATTGCAGTCTATGGGTCAGGAAGTTGAGGATCCACTTACAGAGGAGGGAGCCGAGTCCCTAGATCTCAGAGTTTTAGAGAGGAGTTTGTTTGGAATTATGATGTTGAAGGTGAAATTGTAGTCAATAATTAGGAGCCTGACGTAAATATCCTTGTTATCCAGATGTTCCAAGGATGAATGTAGGTCCAGGAAGATGGCCTCTGCTGTGGTCCTTTTATGACGGTAGGTGAATTACAAAAGATTAAAGTAGGTCAGATCCAAAGTAAGTGACTATGCGCCATATTAAAATGTATAATGTTAAAGAAAACGCAATTTTCACAATCATATCAAATAATCTTCACAACTGCATAGATTTTTGTCATAAGCCTGTGAACTGGAATCCAACTAGATTACCTAAGACTATGTTACCAATATGTTCTGCTCAAAGTACTACTGTTCCACTTCTGTCTATCTTGATTTAGATAATGAAGCTTAACACAGACATTTAAATGTACTGACAGAGTAAAACGGATTCAGAATCAATTGATGATTCGTTAGCAAATGCAAAATCATATTTTAAAAGTACTAATTACCTCCGAAAAGTTTGCTAATATAAAAGAAATTAGCAATTTAATAATGTTAGTTAACATAATATCTATGAACATCTGTAGGCCATGTCAGAGAATGATATTTAAGCTTGATCTATAAATTTAAAAACATTGGAGTCTATTGCAGCTCCTTCTAGAATGCCCACACCAAACACAACAGTACATACCAAAAGGAGGCTGGCTAGATTGATACACAAAATCAGAACATGAACTAATCTGTTCCAGGAAACACATGAATAATGTCAAATAACGCACCTGGCAAGGTAAAATACCTCCTGTACATTCTTGTCTAGTTACCCCAATCCTTCAATCTTTCCTAATAGGCAGGGACAAAAACATTCTGGATTGTCATGATTTGGAGATGCCGGTGTTGGACTTGGGTGTACAAAGTTAAAAATCACACAACACCAGGTTATAGTCCAACAGGTTTAATTGGACTAGTTAGTGTGCTTCCAATTAAACCTGTTGGACTATAACATGGTGTTGTGTGATTTTTAATTCTGAATTGTGCGCTACATCATAAAGGCAATCAACTATAATAAAAACCAATATCAAAGGTATCCCTGCAAATGCTACAAGAAAAACACTTTAATATGTACAGTTTCCCAAAAAAGGTCAATATGTGATAAATTAATTGAGAAAGCAACAAAAAAGGTTTCTGGCATGTAGCCATTGAGTTTCATTGTAAATCAAATGCATTAACATGGCCAGTTAACATTGACTACATACAAAGATTTTAGGGCTTTTCAGTCCTAAATCCCACAAAGGACAAATTTCTGCATTCTATAGTTTCCATTAATGCATAATCTCAGCTGCTATCGCCTGATGCATAGCGCCATCTGTCACATGCACAAGAGGAAAAGGAGAGTCTGGACAGGAGCAAATTCTCCAGCTCCAGTATTTTCAAATGAGGAAATCATGGTTATGTAAATGAATTATGTCGAGTTGACTGCATGTCAGAAAGAAAATCCCAGCTACTAATATAATACATTGTTGAAAATTTTAAATGTATACAAAGCAAATTTACAATTGGAATTTTTTCACACAAAATATCCCAAAAGACTCCTATCAACAAATTTAAATCAAGGGAGATCCCAACTTGCTTTATAACAGTATGATAACTATATAAATGCAAACGTGGGGCATCTACTCATGCGTATTCTTAAATGTTATCATCAGCATTAACTCTGCACAATTTACTATCAATGAAGAAAACAGAAGGTTTGACAGGATAACGACGGTGACTTCAGAGAGGGGCATACCATAAGCACTGGAAAAAAGTAGCAGCATTTAGTTTGGAAGCTGAATATAGGAGAGCAACAACAGAATCAAATGCTCCCAAAGTTACTATTATCAGATGAGATATTAGTTTAAATAATTTCTTCCCAATCTGCTTAATTACAAATAATATTTAACCCTTTAGGCCATTTATTTTAGGGAGGCATAACTCTGTATTTGATTAATACAAAGTATGGCATAGATTTCTACAGGAATTAAGTACTCAAAAGGCAGAATAGCACAACCAAAGCAAACAAAATTATCTTAAGATATTCATGGTATAAGTTCACATAAACTTGAAAAAAGAATTACATAACTCATGATTGTGCGCAGATGAATAAAAGCTGCAATTTCTCTCTAGTGGTCAAACAAAGTACTGCATGTAAAATTACGATATGTAAAGTGCACAGATTCCGTGCTACCAAAATGATTAATTATTTATAGAAGCTACATGAAGTAGCACCATGAAGTATTGCGTTTTTCATTAAAAACTAAAAGGAATATTTACTGAGGTTTTCATGACTTTCCTCTTAAAACACTAAAATTTAAAGTTCAGTTTTGATTTCTGAATTTGTTATTTCATTTGTAAAACATACACAACGTTAACTGTTTTTTGATTCTGACAGGATAAAGTTGGAAACAAAAATCTATTTTAAAAAATTGGAATAAACTTCTTTATAAATAAAAGAGTTAAAAAAGCCAAAAATTGTGCTAAAATTTCATAAATCATTAGGCAACTCAGATAGAATTTTGTGCCTAATTCTCTACATAACACATTAGAAAGAATGCCAAGACAACCCCCGAAGATAATACTCCTTTCCTTCCTGCTGTTTTTGAAACTTTTTTTTTAAAATGGAATGTTACTCACTAGCCAACTTTTTATGGCATAGACTTCTGGGTATTACGGTCAATTGAGCTTAAAAAAAACTCAATTGAGTCTTCATAATTTACTAGCATATGGTGGGCAGGCTACTGATTTTGTTTCTCAAGGTCATTATATCAATATATCTCAAAGGCATATTGACATACTGTGTCAGTTTCTTTTTCTTCCTTTTAATTTTACTCATTCATGGCATATGGGCATCAAAGTCCAGGCCAGCAATTACTGTGCATCTCTAATTGTCATGGAGGAGCTGATGGTGAGATAGGTGTATGAACTACTGTAGCCTTGGCAAGTAGGTATATCCAGTATTATTCGGAAGAAAATTCCAGGATTTTGGCCCAGTGACAGTGAAAGAACAGTTATGTATTTCCAAGGCAAGGATGGTGTGTAGCTTGGAAAGGAAATCACATGTAGCAATAATGTTCCCATGCATCTGCTGCCCTTGTCCTTCTAGGTGGTAGAGATTGCAGGCTTAGAAGGTTCTGCCAGAGCAGTCTTAGTAAGATACGACAGCGCATTTTGTAAATGGTACACATTGTGTGGTGAAGGGAGAAAACATTGAAGATGCTGCATTGAGTGCCAAACAAGCAACTGGTTTTGTCCTGGCTGCTGTTATCCAGGCAAGAGAAAAGTATCCACCACATTCCTGACTTGTGCCGTGTAGATGGCGACAGGGACAGGGCACACTGGAGCGAGAGTTACTTGATACAGAATTCCTAGCCTCTGTCCTCAGCACCATATATAGCAAGGATATAACGATCACATACTTCACCTAATCTAGGATCAACTGAAGCAATACACAGCATTGAGAGAATAGCTTTATGTTACCCCAGATACTGATGCATCCATAAATGTAATATGTGTAGAATAAGTAATTGTCATTAACATCTGTTGTATTTTTCAATACCACAACATCTATGTCCTTATTTAATGTTAATCAGGATAAAACAAGTATTGCTGCATTGGGTTAAAATATTGCTGGAGGGAAAACCCTCAGTTTTCAGTACCCATCCATCATTTGCATTATATAGGTGAGTTTAGTATTGGTGAGAAGGTGGTCGGCTAGCCACCTAAACTATATTATACGACCACCCCCACTAAAACCGCACCCAACAGTTTTACAACATCCAGCCCATTCTTCTTTTTAAATGATTTTTCCTCAATCAATAAAAGCTAATAAATATTTCATAACCTCAAAAGTTCCTTAAACACACAAATAGATTTGCAATAAGAAAGCACTTTCCGAAGAACGCAGTGAAGAACATTGTGATAACTCATAATACTATTTTCCTGAAGTTACAGAAGTAGCTTTCTAATCCACAAAAGGACACTTCTTGAATGTTTAACTGATCGAAAAAATACAGCCTTCTGATGGTAAAGGCTCATTTTGACCACTGCATTGGTTACAGTGAACAAAGATTCTTAGCAAGCCCGGGTTTTTTTTAGTTTAACATAGTTCTGACTTTTTTTAAAACTATAAATTCTATTTCTTTGAAAGCCCATTGCTCTTCCAGGCCATGCTTTAAACACCATAGCAACTACATTAAAAATTCTCCTCAGGAAGACATTTAAGTAAATCTGCAAGCCGCTGGTTAACAAACTTAGAACTTACTCTTTCCAAGCAGTATAACACATTTTGATGTCTTCTTGTTATATTCCATTTGCAATGTGGTCAGAGATCACAGTATGAATAATAAATATAACAACAGTCCTCATTCTTGAAAAAATGATTAAATTCAGGCATATTGAGATATAGCAATTTTCACTATTAATGTGATTAAATTTGCACATATTTAGTTGTTCATTGCATGATGACAGAAAGAGATTAGGTCCAATGTCCAAAATAAGCATTTGCCCAGCAAGAAGCATTAAATTAAAAAGGCTCACCAAGTAGGTGAATGAAAGATCTTGAAAATGCTGTCTGAAACAGTCAATGAACAACTAGTTGTAAAGAGTGATATGTAAAGCTTTGCATCTTCCACCTATTCATTCCAGATGAATGACATACAGCAGGGTATTCAACAGAGATTTGCCATTCAATAACAGAAGCAGCAAGCATCTTAAATGGTCGCTCAGTACTCAGGCACAGATTAGCCTACAAAGCTTCACAATCCCAGTAATTAGGTCCCTTGTCGTTGAATATCTTTGCTACAGTGTGCTGATTGCACCAATGAAGTTCTATTAAAAGTAAATCCATTATAGCAAAGCTGTTGTAGAAGCCTAAATGACAGATCAAAATGGAACACAATCTTAATTTAAATTTTTACTGTTCTGGACAGCCAACCATTCTGTAGACAAATAACGTGCTAATGAAATGCTTGGTACTGCAGAAAGATTCCAACCAGCATAACATTGCTGTTAGCTAAAATGAGAGGAAAAAATAAGTAATCACCTCAACAGAAATTTGGAGATTTTCACACATATGGTTCATTTCAGGAAGCAATATACTTATCAGTGAATTATAGCCCATTATAGCAAGTGGAGCACAATGAATGACAATGAAGTGTCACACACAGCTGGTCCACTTTCTGCTTGCCAGACCCAGCTGGTATTTTGATAATGGGCAAACATTGCCTCATGTTTAAAACCTTTTTATAACTTCCATTTCACTTTACAAATGAAAATAATTAAGAGTAATTTACTCCAGGGAGTAACTTCAGCCACTTTTATTGCTTGTTCTTATTATTCTTATGATAAAAACAAGTTATTATTGATCAGAGACTCATCACCTCTTGTACCTACGTATTGTCACCTACAGAACTAAGTGAGAAAAAGTAAAATGTGCTTATTTACTTGCCAACAAAATTTTATAAATCACAGACCAGCAATTACATCTTAGAGATAGATGCTTAATCCCCATGTATGACATCAAAACACAAAAACTGCCATGCACTTAGGAAAACATTTCCAACCCAAACTGGGCATTACTTTCTAATCATCCCCAAGATAGATGAACAAATTACAGTAACCAATCAAGATTATTAATCAATTCAGAGTAAGATGTGAAACATATCAATTGAAATCTACTTAATAGTAACAACTATCCTACAGCATTATTGCTGATCTATTTTGACTCCGCTCAATTCAATGCCTCAAATAGTCTCAGCACCACTGGGCTAGGAAAAGATATGGCAAGAAACAACCAGGGTTTGAATCTAATAATAACTGCTTAAAAAGTTTACGTGTGGAAATCAGATAACAGTGAATGTGATGCTATCCACAGTTAAACAGCTTACTCTACTAACTCTCTAAGATCAGATACAAAATTAAATGAATCTTTTTCAGAAACAGGATTTTTGGGATACATAAAAAATTGTAATTTGAGTTGTGACACATGGTTAAATGTGGCTGACACAAGATAAGCCGGTGACTTTAGATCAAAAGTTCCCATGGCCTTCCAGCACTGGGGTGCTTTTGAATCACACTTGGGTCCGTGTGATCCATAGGCTAACTGATAGAGACTGAATGCTGTAATCTACAAGTTAATCATTATTATTGTACGAACATCATGGAAATAATGCTGCACATAATACATGATATTTGAAGTAGTGCTTGGAATTAATTTGTTTGCGAAATACTAAATGTGGTTATTCAATGTAACTATTCTCTATGATAGAATAAGAGATTTATGGCATAGAAATAATCTGTTATGACTCTTCTGGTCTTTCAACATTCACATTTTAACTTTTGAGCAGTTGTCATTAAATGATCATCAAAAACAGAAATCCTGATTTGATTCACCCTTTTCCAGCCGTGGCTCACAGATCACATGCAGCATTTACACCGCTGCGCTCTGCAACTAAAGCATAGACCATAGATAGAAGCTAGGCTTTTCTGAAGCACATCGGCACTTTCACGTTAAGCTAACGTGACAGCATGCAAGTGGGATTTCTTAGCAATCATTCTCAGCAGACGGCACCAATTTTTCGGTTACACCTGGAATACTGTGAAATTCGGTCTCCTAACTCAAGGAGACATACTTGACAGAAATGGAATGCCACCAGGATTGACTGGCTCCTGAAATGGCAGATTTGTTGTATGAGGTGAAGCTTGGTTGACTGGGCCTATATTTATTGGCGATAAGAGAGAGAGAGGATCTCACTGAAACATAAAATTCCAAAGGGCTAGACAGATTGGAAGCAGGGATGATGTTTCTCCTGACCGGGCATCCAGAACAAGAGGGCAGGATCCCAAGAGGCTAAAGGTGTCAAGTATGGGGTGAAAGCTGGAATAAGGTGTTGAGGTAAAGGATCAGCCATGATCATGTTTAACAGTGGAGCAGACTCAACGGGCCAAATTGCCTATACCTGCTCCCAAGTTCTACATTTCTACCTCTGTCTACACTGTACTATTCAAGCTTTTAAAACCTCTTGAGTTTTCATTCTAGTTAAGAGATTAAGGGGAAGTTGCATAAGGATTTTGTAAACTATCACTTTTATTCAAAGATGAGCAATTTCACATTTCTTTTAAATCAAAATCTGCCCACTTTTGATAATATTTAATTGATGCAAATGATTGAGACTCTGTAAACATTGCTGAGAGAAACATCAGCTGAATTTGCAACTCAGTTAAATAATGATCTAGGCTGTCATTGCTACCTCAAAATAGATCTAGACCACAGAATCCCAAGTCCCTACTGCGTCAATCACTGATCTTTGGCATTTTGAGGTTTTCTGATCAGTGTTTGACAGCACCAAATAGCAGTTTATCACAAACTTTTCTCAAAGAGGTCAGTGCCTATTTTTATCCATTTACAATAATAGTGACATAACTGTGACAACAGCTCATATTTTAGACTCTCATACTTTTCTACATTGTTTGGTATTTAAAAACATTGATTACTTGGTTTGAATATGAGCATGAAATTGAAGTTGATGTGAGTTGCTCTCAAAGACCAATGAAAAAGAAATTGTTACCGCCCATTTTGTGCTGTCAGCAAGGACCACTTTCATCCCCATCAATATGTAGAAAAGGAACATTTGCAAAAGTACATGATACTAATGTATCAACAACAATTACTGCTTCACAATTTACTTTCTTCATAGAATGTGTTTTCTTCAATGAAGTTATAGAAAATCAAAACACCATAATTGTAACAAATGTGAACTTATTTCTGTAACTATTACACATAGGTAAAAAGGCAGCTTTTTTAAAGTTTGAACTTGTTTCTCTATGCCAAATGTTGGAATTGATTAGTACTTATAAGAAAATAATATAGGACTAAGAGGAAAGAGTTGTGCAATGAAATTAATTGAACAGTTCTACCAGAGATCTGGCACAGGCACAATAGGCCAAATGATCTCCTTCTGCACTGGATGATAGAATAAGAGATTTATGGCATAGAAATAATCTGTTATGACTCTTCTGGTTTAAACGAGCAAACCAGCCTCATACTACATTCCAGCTTTTCATTCACAGTTTTGAAGATGACAGCATTTGTGTATATCTAAATAGATTTTGAATGCAATAAAGGTTTCTGCCTCTGCCACACTTTCAGGCAGTGAGTTCTGGACCACCACCACCCTCCAGTTGCAAACATTTCTCAACTCCACTCAAATCATTTTACCAATTATTTTAAATCTATGCCTCTGGTTATTCATTTCTCAGATTCTGATTCTACAATTAAAGCCATCTACTCAAAATTTGCTACATTCATTTAAGCTGCCTGTGCTATTTTTAAGACATATCTCTATTCGATTCCAATATCCAATACTTTCTTTCCTATTCAATCATTGGATGTGGGCATTGCAGTCTCATTTATTGCCCACCCTAGATACTCTTGAGAAGTATTGGTAAACTACTTTCTTGAATCATTGCAGAACATTTAGTGTTGGTACACTAAGTGCTGTAAGGGAGAGAGTTTCATGATTTTTGACCCAACAACACTGAAGGAAAGCCAAAATATTCGAAAGTCAGGGTGGTGAATGGATTGGAGGGGAAATGGAAAGTGTGGTGTTTTACCAGGTGTCTGCTACCCTTACCTTTCCAGAGGGTTATGACTCCAGGTTTGGAAGGTGCTGTTTAAGGAGCCTCAGTGAATACTTGCAGTCCCTCTGGTAGATGGTATACATTGTTGCTATTGTGCATAGGTGGTGGAGAAAGTAAATGTTTGCGGATGCAGTCACTGCTGTGTTCGGATGGTGTCAAACCTCTTGAGTGCTTTTGGAGCGCTATTCATCCAAGCAAGTGGGGAATATTTCATTACACTCCTAACTTGAACCCTGAATGGGGGACATGCTTTGGATGGTCCACTATCTATATCTTGGGGGTTCCTATTGACTAAAAACTGAACTGGATGAACCATACAAATACCATGGCTATGAGAGTAGGTTGAGAGTAAGTTGAAGAGATTATCTGGAGAAGGGGTGTTTAGGGTACAGCCATGTAGAACTCTCAGGAAAGTGTGAGAGAGCGAGAGCACGAGAGTGAGAGCGAGAGCACGAGAATGAGAGCGAGAGCACGAGAATTTGGAGACTGTGCCTGGGCTCCTATCAATGTCCATGACTGTTCTCGGCAGCATTTCAGTAAGCAGAGTTCATTTTTAATCATGGTGAACAAAAGACTCAATTAGTGTTGAAACACCTCTTTGATGTAATGTTCTATCAGGACCTTGAGATCTTCTTTGGATAATCCAAAATTCGGATAATTGATATTTGGATAATTAAGGTTCCTCCATATTGTCCAGGAATTACTTTATTTGAACATGGAGTAATTCAGTATCTGAAGAGTTGAGATTAATGCTTAAAATCATGCAATCATCACTGAATATACCTATTTTGGATGTTATTATGGAGGGATGGTCCTTGATGAAGCAGCTGAAGGAGGTTGGGCATAGGAAATTACCAAGGAAAACTCCAGCAAAGATGTCCTTTAGCAAGAGATAACTGACCTCCACCAATTACACCCATCCTCCTTTGTGGATCCAGTTTTGCTCGCTGAGCTAGAAGGTTCATTTCCAGATGTTTCGTCTCCCTATTAGGTAACATCTTCAGTGGGCCTCCATGCGAAGCACTATTGCTAAGTCCTGCTTTCTATTTATATGTTTGGGGTCTAACGTGATGTGTTTGTTGATAGAGTTCCATATACCACCCCGAGAAAAAGAACAGGAAATGACATCACCACAGGAAATGATGTCACCAACCCAAAGAAAGCCAAACATATAAACAGAAAGCAGGAATTATCAACAGTGCTTCACCTGGAGGCCCACTGAAGATGTTAGAGTGATGAAACGTCTGGAAATGAACCTTCCAGCTGAGCAAGCAAAACTATATCCAGAACCTCAATCTGAGCTACAAATCTTCTCAAAGCTCGCCATCCTCCTTTGTGCTAGGTATGATTCCAACCAGCAGAAGTTTTCCCCTGAATCCCACTGACTCTAGTTTTGCTACCACACTTTAATGCCATACTTGCTCAAATGCAGTCTTTTCATCAAAGGCAGTTACTCTCACCTCAACTCTGAAATTCAACTCTTGTGTGTTTGAACCTAGGATATGATAAGGTTGCAATTGAGTGGTCCTGGTGAAACCCCAACTGACAGTCAGTGAGCAGGCTATTGCTAAGCAAGTACTGTTTGATAGCACTACTGATTAGCCTACCATAGATGTAAGAGTAGAATTACGGCATTCAGCCCAATGAGTCTGCTCCACTACTCGATCATGGCTGATATGTTTCTTAACCACATTCTCCTGCCTTCTCCAATAACCTGTGATCCCCTTCCAATTCAATAACATATTTCTGTCTTAAATACACACAATGACTTGGCCTCCATGGCCTTTTATGGCAATAAGTTCCACAGATTAATCACCCTCTGGCTGAAGAAATTCCTCATCTCAGCTCTAAAGGTTGCTTCTTCACGGAGGCTGTGCCCTTGGGTCATAGTCTCCCCTACTAGTGAAAACGTCTTCTCCATGTCCACTCTTTCCAGACCTCTCAGTATTCCTCAATTTCCATCAGATTTTCCCTCATCCTTCTAAACTCAGAGTACAGACCCAGAGACCTCAACTGCTCCTTATATGACAAGCCCTGGGATCATTCTTGTAAACCTGCTCCAATGTCAGCACATCCTTCCTCAGACACATCGCCCAAAACTACTCTCAATACTTCAAATTGAAATTCCTTACCCAGTCTCAGCAATATGTCTCTAAACTTGTATTTCCCCTTGAAACAAATGCAAACATTGCATTTGCCATCCTAACTGCCAACTGAACTTGCATGTTTACCATAAGGGAATCCTTAACAATACTCAAGTTAGTTTGGGCTTCAAATTTGAAGCCTTTCCCCACTTAGAAAATAATCTATGCCTCTATTCTTCCTACCAAATTGCTTAACTTCACACTTTCTCACACTGTATTCCATCTGCCACTTCTTCGACTACTTTCCTAGCCTGTCCGAGTCCTTCTGTAGCCTCCCAGCTGCCTCAACACTACTTGTCCCTTCATCTATCTTTGTACCATCTGCAAACTTAGCAACAATGCCCTCAGTTCCTTTGTCCACATAGGAATGTATTGCCTAGAGTTGTGGCTGCAAACTGACCCTGCAAATCTCCATTATAGTCACTGGCTTCCATTCAGAAAAAAAATATCTTTTATCCCTACTTGCTGCCTTCTACCAGTTAGCCAATCTTCTGTCCAATACCTTGCCCTTAACACCATGGGTTCTTGTCTTATTTTGCAGACTGCTGTGATGCACCATGTCAAAGGCCTTCTGGAAATCCAAATAGATCATGTCCACTGGTTCTCCTTTACCTAACTTGCTCATTACCTCGTCAAAGAATGCAAACAGATTTGTCAGGCATGGCCTCCAGCACTTTATTGATGTTCGTAAGAATAGTCTGATGGATCAGTAGCTGGCCAGATTAAATTTATCCTACTTCACATGTACATAGATGGGAAGTATTCCATGTTTGCCAGGGGCTCATCAAGTTCAGGTGCACAGCTCTTCAGTACTTTGTCAAAAGGTTGTCAGATCCCAGTCTTTGATGTTTCTTGATATCATGTGAAATGATTTGAATTTGTTGAAGACTGGCACTCGTGATGCTGAGGACCTCCAGAGATAGATCATTCACTCAACATTTCTGGCTGAAAATTGTTACAAATGTTTCAGATTTATTTTTTGCACAAAATATGCTGGGCTCCTATATCATTGACTATGGGACATTTGTGAAGTCTCCTCTAATGTGTTGTTTAATTATCCACCAATATTCATCCCTAATGTGGCAGGTTGAATCCACTGGTTAGGAAAAAATGGGGACTTCTTTTCCCCCAGTTATATTCATTCCTACCTGTGCTATCATGGACAGATGCATCTGCACCACACAGGTTTGCAGGATGAGGGTAATTCCCTCTTAATGGGTGTCAGCCAATGGAAGAAAGTCCAGATTATCTAACTCATCTGTGGGCCTGCGGGATGAAGTCTCCATTAGGTAGCATAATGCTTACTATTCAGAAAGTTGGCAGAAACAGTCATGGCGGCATGGTGGCACAGTGGTAAGCTCTGCTGCCTCACAGTGCCGGAGACCCAGGTTCAATTCCCGCCTCAGGCGACTGACTGTGTGGAGTTTGTACATTCTCCCCGTGTCTGCGTAGGTTTCCTCCGGGTGCTCCGATTTCCTCCCACAGTCCAAAGATGTGCAGGTCAGGTGAATTAGCCATGCTAAATTGCCCGTAGTGTTAGGTAAGGGGTAAATGTAGAGGTATGGGTGGGATGCGCTTCGGTGGGTCGGTGTAGACTTATTGGGCCGAAGGGCCTGTTTCCACACTGTAATGTAATGTAATCTAATCTAATCACTGCTCTAAGAGCCACTAAAAAATAGAGAATGAATATTCAATGACTTCATACAGGATGGGTAGCAAAAATATAATAAAGACGACTATTATTTGAATGGCTGTAAATTGAGAGATGACAAAAGTTCAATGTGGCCTTGGTTTCCTCATCTACCAGTTTCTGAAAGTAATCATAAGTGCAGCAGCAGTAAAGAAGGCAAACTGTATATTCTTCATAGTGAGTTGATTCAGGTACAAGAGCAAGAATGCCTTGCTGCAATTATGTAGGGCATTGGTAAAGCTACACCTGGAAAACCATCTGCAGTTTTGGCCTCCTTATTGGAGGAAAGACATGCTTCCTATAGAGGGAATGCAGCAAAGGTTTACTAAAGACATGCTTCCTATAGAGGGAATGCAGCAAAGGTTTACTAAAGGTTTACTAAATTGACTCCTAGGATGGCAGGATTGTATTCACTGGAGTTTAGAAGAATGAGGGGGTTCTCATAGTAACCTATAAAATTCTAACCGGATTAGACTGGTTAGATGCAGAAAAGATGTTCATGATAAATTTTAGGACTGAGATGAGGAGAAATTTCTTCAGCTAGAGAGTGGTAAACCTGTGGAATTCACCAAAGGAAGTGGTTGAGACTGAAACATTGTGCTTTCAAGAAGTAGGTCGACATAGCTAAAGCAATCAAAGGATACTTAAGGAGGGCGGGATTAGGGTATTGAGCTCGATGATGATCATATTGAACGGTGGAGGAGCCAAAAGGGCGGACTCATGCTCCTACCTTCTATATTTCTGTGGGTAAAGACAAGACTTCGGTACCAATGCATATTCTCCCCTCTTATTCAGCTATACTCACCTTCCCAAACCTCTTTGTACTTTTTCTCCTTCAGCAGATGCATTTCAGACAACTTTACTTCTGTAAATGATAACTTCTCAAAGCACGGAAACACTTAAACAACCAGTTTTTTTTTTACAAAAAGACATTGCATGCAAGGATTTTTGCTGGTACTCAAAGGCAAATCATTTGTTAAAAAAGGGACAAGGCACCCTCAATTCTCAACATAACACACGACTTCATGCAGGGGCATACCATTCAAGAAAAGTTTTCTCATAAGTGGCACCACTGAAGAAAAATTAGGATGGAAGGATCAATACTGAATTTGCTTGAAATTGAGGCATTAGATTAAATAGAAATGTGAATAGGAGAAACCACCAAATGGGCGAAGATGGAAGTGAGTTGCTAAGAAAAGATTGCTAACAGCAGTTTCAAAGTCATTTGATTTCTCCGAGCATTGCAATGCCCTGACACTCGGTTATTTCTTCAAGGGTAAGTGTCACATTGTACACATCTAAACAAGCTCTTCAGGTTTATCACATCTTAAAAGAGAGGAGTCCATGAGGAGGGAAGATGAACCACTTCAATGAACATTTGAGTACTTCAAAATTTATTGCTGTTGCAACTCTCTCTCCAAGTCTGGCATTGGCACCCACCGGCATGGAGCCATCTTCAAGAAGGAATTTGTTAGATAGTTCAAAGGGATGTCATAGAGAGATTTAAATTTTCTCTCTCGTAAATGCTAGACTACCAGTTGTGTTTTCCTTACTTTAGCAGTCAACTGCTCACTCTGCCATTCCATTTCTGTTCCTTCTGGCTGTGGTGACATCCAATTTAACACCTTCCTGGCCAGAAAAATCTGATAAGTGAGTGGCTATATGTATAGCAAGGGGATACATTTAGATTCAGAGGGTAACCACACTAGGTACTTCTGTGTCTTCCTCTTCTTTTTCGAATATCAAGTGGAAGTACCCTTTTTGGAAAAAAAAAGCCCTGTCTCTAGTGCAATGGGAAGAAAAATTAGTAGAAGTAGAAAAATAAGTCAAAGTCCTCAATGTCCAAAGTAAAAAGTTAACAATGCCAATAACCCCTCAATTTCAGCATTATACAGAAAACATCCGTATTTTCCAAGCAACTTCCATTATGGTGGAAAAGCAATTTGAAGTGAATTCAGGGAACAAGGAGAGGACAGGGCTAACTATGTTTCAGAAACATATTTAGACTTTGTTAAGCAGGTTGTTGGAAGGCCCTCAAAGCTGCTGGCTGGTTTTTTTTGAGGAAGTGAATGGAAGTCAAGGTTTCTATGGTGTATCAGCGACAAAATCGTCCTAATAGGTCTGATCATTTAGGAGGGATAAGTGAGTCTCTTGCATCACTGCCTCAGTATTCGTAACTGAAACAAACAAAACTTCTCTTAGCATCCACACTTGAATAAGTTTTATAAATACTATTCAACTTCATCAAAAAAACCCTGTACTTCCCAACAGTAACCTAAAACAAAAAGTGTAAAATGGTTACATTGGCAGTATTAAAATTACCAGAATTTTGACAGTCAAGTTGGTATCCCTTTTTCACCCCACCAGAGTACCTTGCCATAGAATTCTGTGGAAATAAGCTGCCAATTGCTTCTTTTGAACTTCCTCACAATATCAATTTCACTGTCTCAAAAGGATGAATCGTTCTATTGGTCCTTTTACATTTTTTAAAAAAATAGCTGCTTCCTTGCCCTCTCTGCTGAAGTAATTCCATGCCTGAAGGGTTTAAAAAGTCCAAATGAAACTTTTTTTAAAAAATGAGATATACCCTTGCCATGACTGCAATATTTATCTATGAAATATAGACTGCTCCATCTGGTATTCCACTGCACAAATGCAAAGTTGTGCTACAAATCTATCAACATAATCCAACAAATATTTATTCTACTTCAGGAGGTTCAAACAGAATAACTGAAACAGCACCTTAAGGTTCTGCAAGTCAGCATCCATGCTGACACTTATGCTTGTGTTATACTGGAATAATCATGCCAAATTTACATAAACACTGACAAATCTGACACAGATAATCTAGCATTGAACAGCTGAATTAAACTCTTACTTAGATCCAACAGCTCTACCAGGACTCAAAAGGAGGCAGCTCACTGCTGGAAATTGTAATATTTGGAGCAAGCAAACTATAACATTGTGTGTGTATTGGTTACTGGTATTTGAAGATTGATCAGTGGTTGGATTTTAAGAGGAGAGTCTAGCAAGTCGCATTCTAGAGTACTGCTGTGATCTCTTGCCTGCATTTATTTTAATGGTGACACTTCTGCCTAAGTCAGGGAGTCATGGATTCAAGTTCCACTCCACACTCAGTTACAAAATCTCAACAGGAATGCTACTGCACTATCCTGGGTGTGCCATATTGTCAGAGGTGTCTTTTGGCTCAGATATTAAACTAATGTTCAGGTCAGTGTAAAAGATTCTTTCATTCTATTTGCTGAAGATCAAGATTTAGCTCTTAGAGTACTGGCCAATATTGATCTCCAAACAAACATCACCAAAACAGATTCACCAGAACACTTTCATTGGATTGCTAGTTGTGGGATCTTGCTTAGTGCAATTTGGTTCTTGTGGACGATTCATACCAGAATTACTGGAATTTTCTCTTTGATCCTTAGGGATCCTCTGATGCCTCTTACATGTTGTGATTTATTTTAGTTGCCAACTATTGTGCAACGTTTATCAATATTTGAGAATAGTGTTAATAGTTTTGCAAAATCCTCCAGCTCCCTTTCTAAATCAGGGCAGTTAGTTAGCTTCTCCTTGGTTTAAAAAAAAGCAATAAGAAAAGTAGCACATGCTTTTGTAGTCTGTGTACCGTTATTTGTAATGCCCCTGCTGAACTTTCTTTCTCTGACTCCATTCCCCATCTCAGCTGCTAAATAGTCCCATCTTTCCAAATAATAGGCGCAAGTTATGTGTGCTACAGCAAATTATCATGACACAACCTACATCATTTACTGAAATTGTGATAAGTGTGTATTAACTGATCTTGCTCATTTAAGTGACAAAAATAGAAATTGCTGGAAAACCTCAGAGTTCTGAGGAAGGGTCACTCAACCCAAAATGTTAACTCTGATCCTCTCTACGGATGCTGTCAGACCAGCTGACCTTTCCCAGGAATTTCCATTTTCTCTGATTTGCAGCATCTGCAGCTCTTTTGGTTTTTATTTGCTCATTTAAGCATCTTTTGTACCTGGTAATGAAAAAGGGCAGCTGCTTTTGTTGAGCTTAATTCAAAATTTAAAACGTTTAATATTTTGGATGATGGTGACATATATTCATAAGTGTCTCATCACAGACAGTGTGATGGCTCAACGATTAGTACTGCTGCCTCACAAAGTCAAGGGCCTGGATTAGATTCTATCTTCGGGCAACTGTCTATGCGGAGATTGCACAATCTCCCCATATCTACGTGAGTTTCCTCCAGGTGCTCCGATTTCCTCCCACAGATATGCAGAGTAGGTGGATTAGCCATGGTAAATATGGGGTTAAAGGGATGGGGTGTGGGGATTGGGGTTGGGTTTGCTGCTCTTCAGCGGCTTTATGGACAAATGGCCTGCTTCCACATTGTAGAGATTCTAAAAATTATTAGAACCACAAAAATGTTGCCTCTCAATTTCAGGAGAATTAACTGTGAGACACTTATTTTAGAACAGTTCCTATTTTTGTTTAAACACTAACTATATCACTGATGTAAAAAAAGTGTCCAAGCCCCAAATCATACAAAAAATAGAAAGTTCTGAAAATGCCCAAACAAATCTGGTAGCACCTGTGAAAAGAGAAACTGAGTTATTGTTTCATTTCAGCATCCTTTCATCTAACGAATATCAACCTAAAAAGTTAGTGTAGTTTTCCTTTTCATAGATAATGCCAGTTCTGAGTATTTCCTCGTTTTCAGATTTCCACCATCCGCAGTATATTTATTTTGTAGAAATGTTAAATTTTGTTCTCTACACAAATACTGTCTGATCTTATGATTTTGTTCAGCATTTCCTAGTTAGGTTTTAAAACTCAATTTGTTTTAAGCATACAATAAATGTTTTCTTCACCAAGACATCCTATGGCTTCACAGTAGGTTAAAATCTTCTAGGAGAAAGTGAGGACTGCAGATGCTAGAGATCAGAGCTGAAAATGTGTTGCTGGAAAAGCGCAGCAGGTCAGGCAGCATCCAAGGAGCAGGAGAATCGACGTTTCGGGCATGAGCCCTTCTTCAGGAATGAGGAGAGTGTGCCAAGCAGGCTAAGATAAAAAGGTAGGGAGGAGGGACTTGGGGGAGGGGTGTTGGAAATGCAATAGGTGGAAGGAGGTTAAGGTGAGGGTGATAGGCTGGAGTGGGGTGGGAGTGGAGAGGTCAGGAAGAAGATTGGTCCCAAGGCGGAAAA
Source organism: Chiloscyllium plagiosum (assembly GCF_004010195.1). Classification (NCBI taxonomy): domain Eukaryota; kingdom Metazoa; phylum Chordata; class Chondrichthyes; order Orectolobiformes; family Hemiscylliidae; genus Chiloscyllium; species Chiloscyllium plagiosum. Next base: position 49,287,675 of record NC_057732.1, on the reverse strand, counting down.
TGAGGTGTTCTTCCTCCAGGCGTCAGGTGGTAAGGGTTTGGTGATGGGGTGGTGGGGTTGGTTGGTGTGGGCATCCCAGAGGTGTTCTCTGAAACGTTCTGCAAGTAGGCGGCCTGTCTCCCCAATGTAGAGAAGGCCACAATGGGTGCAGCGGATGCAGTAAATGATGTGTGTGGAGGTGCAGGTGAATTTGTGGTGGATATGGAAGGATCCCTTGGGGCCTTGGAGGGAAGTAAGGGGGGAGGGTATGGGCGCAAGTTTTGCATTTCTTGTGGTTGCAGGGGAAGGTGCTGGGAGTGGAGGTTGGGTTGGTGGGGGGTGTGGACCTTACAAGGGGGTCACCTATGGCTTCAGCTTTAAACAAGTTGTAATTAAAATATGCTGAGCACGGCGCTACCTGATCTCCACTGGGAGACAGCAGTAAGTGTCAGGACCTCTGAGCTAGGAAATTGAAGGAAATCAAATAGGAGTTCAGCTCTTGATTACTACCAAAGCCTCTGACTATAGTTACATGTGTATGATGGCATCTTTACATTGGAGGACCCTTCATTTTGATGTTTTCCACAGTTGAGTAACCTGGTGCCAATCGTTCTACAGATGTGTATTTAAAGATTGATAACTTTGGTGAGTACAAGATTGCTTTCACATGAAAAGGAGAAAAATGAGAAAAAAAATAGGATTTTTAATAAACATAACATTAAATAAGTCAAACTTCTAGAATTCTAATCAATTACATAAACTAATATCAAACTTTCCAAAAGAAACGTTTACTGTTGATATCTATATACTGACTATGAATATGATCAGCAACGTGATGTCCAAAATTACTCATGGCACTGATCTTGTAAAAAGTTTCCATTTTGTAATTCATGGTGAAGCTGTTGAAATAAATTACCTTTACTGAGAAATAGTTTATTCTTGCCCATTTGCAATATTATTCACAACTTTATCAGCCCTGCAGAGTATTACAAAATGGAACTGCAGTTTTGTCAGTTACTATTTTGTCAGACTTGAATTTGTAAATGGAAGTGTGTGCAAAGAAATTATAAAATTTTCTGCATTGCAATGGTGCCTTTGAAAGAAATGGTGTTGAATGGTCACAAACCATGCATGCAGGAATGTTGACTCTATTTCTTTAAAATAATATGCCAGCATATGTTTTGAAGTACATCATGATGGTATATTTGCAATAATGCTGCATGTGTTATTTACTTGTTATTCTCTGGTACGTAGTTGGAATTAGGAGCAGAAGTACAAGACCTGGCCCTTCAAGCCTGCTCTACCATTTGATTTTGGCCACAACTCTACTTTCTTGCTGACTTCCTATACCTTTGCAACCCATTTCCATTAAGGATCCAACACATGCAATGACCCAGCCTTCACTGCTCTATGGAGAACAGAATTCCACAATCTAATGACTCTCTGCAGAAAAAAAAATTCTAATCTGTCTTAAATGGAAGACCCATTTTTAAAATGCGTCCAATTTCTAATCTCTCCTTTTAAAAAAAATCAGTTTTAAACTCACCAACTTTAGTATCGAAGTGCATGTGTTTCCAACAGTCGTCGTGTAATTATGGAGAAGTAGCTTGCTTAGCAGTTTCACAGAGGCAATCAGCAAACACTTAGTATATTTTTTTAATTAATTGCTTTGAATTTGTAATAGAATATTCCATTCCATCAGATTATTAAAACTTTAAAATGGTGCAGATTTGAGTGTCTTTACACTGAGATTCTTGATTAGAGTACTTGTCAAATGAAGAGAGAAAGATAATAGAACTTGTTGTGGTTCTGTTCGCCGAGCTGGGAATTTGTGTTGCAGATGTTTCGTCCCCTGTCTAGGTGACATCCTCAGTGCTTGGGAGCCTCCTGTGAAGCGCTTCTGTGATCTTTCCTCCGGCATTT
>NC_057732.1:49269457-49285741 GCF_004010195.1 Chiloscyllium plagiosum | reverse complement strand
ATCCACAGATTCAATCAATAAACACATCAACCTGGACCCAATATACTGACCACTGCAACGGACAGCTGGAACTGACAACCGGAAGCGGCAGAGACAGGCCACTATAAATGCCGGAGGAAACATCACAGAAGCGCTTCACAGGAGGCTCCCAAGCACTGAGGATGTCACCTAGACAGGGGACGAAACATCTGCAACACAAATTCCCAGCTCGGCGAACAGAACCACAACAACGAGCACCCGAGCTACAAATCTTCTCCCAAACTTTGATAATAGAGCTTTTCATGCAAATATTCATAAAGCAGATTTCACATTTTAAGTAGCAGGTTGGCATGAGAGAGACGCAATAAAAACATACTGGGAGATGAAGCTGGTTTTTAAAAGGGCTCCAGTATGACAGTCTGCCAGAAAGAAAGTGGAAACAGGCTAATGGCTGACTGGGAGGATCAACCACTATACCATGCAGCCCTATTTGCTACAGATGGATAAACTGTGCATCTTGATCTCCTCTGACCCAGAGAAAACAGTTCCCCTCAACTTGCATCTGCAGATATGGTTCGTAGCATCTTGGCAAGTGTGACCAATTACACTATGCTGCCTGTTGATCACCCTGGCATAGTAATAAGATTTAGCTGCTTCCAAGGAGGAATCCAACATGGCCTACTGGGTGTTATTGGACTCACTGTCCCCCGCACCTTTGGCAATAAAACCCCTCCAGCTGCAGGAATCAGTTGTTAAAGTGAAGTATGTTTCCTTCCTGTTTACAAAAATAGATGGTTAGGCATTTCTGAAAGAGTAGCCCTCATTAATGCATTAATGCTAGCTGGCTGACCTGGCATGCCACAATTGTTCTCTTCTACTCACTCAATCAGGTAGAGAAGTGTTCCTGATGAGAATCCCACTGGTCAAGTAACTAGTACTGCAAGCAATAAGAATTAGAACAATGGCACAAAAAAAAAATCACTAGAATACAAAATACTGGAAGAAATAAAAAATAGTAAAATACTTGAAAATTATTGAACTAAAACTTACCTTAATGTTAAGGTGTCTTTTGAATGCACATTTGAGTATTTACCATTGTTGTGGAACCAGAATATTCAACACACAAATTAAGAGAGGAAATACTGCATGTCAACATCTGGAAATTGAGTCTTGGAATGCCTTAATATTCAAATAACCTTAGACTGGTTTAAGTAGGAACTCTCCATAGCTGATAGAATTAATAGCAGAAAATTACGCAGTCATTACATTTTTTTAAAAACCAAATTCCAATCCATGCTCTAATCAGGACTGGCATTTTATGCTGGTGAGTTTGCGGTCTTAAATCGGTCAATCCAGGCTTCATAACCACTGGAAATTAATAGATATACTGATTGTAAATTAATACTTTATTGCTGAATCTCCTGGAAAGATTATATCAAAAACGTAACTCTCATTCGTAAAGTTTGGTGCTGTACTCTTTTTGATATGTTTAAGACTACAGTAAAAATAAATCAAAGTTCCATTGTCATAGCTCCATTCTTCAGTGGGCAGTGGATGATAAAACTCCACAAGATGGTGCTGTCATAAAGATCAGATCAGTTTTCTTTAGTCAATTACGAGGAGACAATGATACAAACCTACAGAAGTTATAATAGGTGCCTGCCAGTGCAGTTCAAATGCCTCAAGCCAATTTAAATAACCTAGCAATCAGCATTCATATGCTACCCTAATAACACTGAGCACATGACAAGGGGATTTTAGCTTCTTCCTAATCTCTGGGCAGCGTAGTAGTGTTCCATGATTTGGAGGGAGCAACAGTGTATAACATTTCTAACAGTCCCAATTTAGCAGAGTTAAAAATCTCACATCAGGTTATAGTCCAACAGGTTTAATTGGAAGCACACTAGCTTTCGGAGCGCCGCTCCTTCATCAGGTGGTAGTGGAGGACACAATTCTAAGGCACAGAATTTATAGCAAAAATTTACAGTGTGATGTAACTGAAATTATACATTGAAAAATACCTTTATTGTCTGTTGAGTCTTTCATCTGTTCAAATACCATGATAGCTTCACTTCTTTCATGTGTAAATCACAAAACCATTTTTTTCAAAAGTTGCATTCTCAGGTTAGCTGTAACAATGGGTGTTAGCTAGACAATATGTTGAAGGTGTTAGCCCCCTGTGTTCTCTGTCTATGCCATGACGTTTAGATTGATTCTAATCTAAAAAGTGAGAATGGGCACCGCACAGCAATCAACAGAAAGGAGTGTTCCCTCCCAGTTGGGGAACACTTCAGTGGTCCAGGACATTCAACCTCAGACCTTCGGGTGACCATCCTCCAACGCGGACAGGCAGCAGCGAAAAGTGGCTGAGCAGAGGCTGATAGCTAAGTTTGGTACCCATAGGGAGGGCCTCAACCGGGACCTTGGGTTCATATCACATTACAGGTGACCACCATTGCACTATACACACTCACACAGGCATCTTCTCACAGACTTAGACCACTCTACACTTATATACACTCTCTCTCACAGAGACTCACAACCCCCCACCCCAGACACGCACACACACTCCCACATGCACCCCCTCACAGACTTAAGACACTCTACACTCACTCACTCACACACACACAGACACACACACACAGACACACACACACACAGACACAAAGACACACATATTTTGGGGTGAATTTGTACTTGCAGAGTTACATTGTACTTGGCTCAAAAACTGCATGAATTCATTTAAAACTTTTTAAGATTTGAATCAATCTAAACATCATGGCATAGACAGAGAACACAGGGGGCTAACACCTTCAACATATTGTCTAGCTAACAGCCATTGTTACAGCTAACCTGAGAATGCAGCTTTTTTTAAAAATGGTTTTGTGATTTACACACGAAAGAAGTGAAACTATCATGGTATTTGAACAGATGAAAGACTCAACAGACAATAAAGGTATTTTTCAATGTATAATTTCAGTTACATCACACTGTAAATTTTTGCTATAAATTGTGCCTTAGAATTGTGTCCTCCACTATCACCTGATGAAGGAGCAGTGCTCCGAAAGCTAGTGCTTCCAATTAAACCTGTTGTACTATAACCTGGTGTTGTGAGATTTTTAACTTTGTACACCCCAGTCCAACACCGGCATCTCCAAATCGTGACCAATTTAGCAGGGTTGTCTTGCAAAGCAAAGCAAGCATAATGGGAGAAGAGGGGAGCTGTGACTAATATCCAATGAAGTGCCATTCCACTTACAACAACTAGGAGAAAGTGAGGACCGCATATGAAGGAGATCAGAGACAAAGAAGTCTGGTGCTGGAAAAGCACAGCCAGTCAGGCAGCATCCAAGGAGCAGGAGAGTCAATGTTTCAAGCATAAGCTCTTCATCAGGAATGTGGGGGGACCCCAAGGGGACAGAGATAAATGGGAGGTGGGTGGTGCTGGGGGTGGGAGGGGCGGGAGGTAGCTGGGAATGCAATAGGTAGATGAAGGTGGGAGTTGATGGTGATAGGTCAGAGTGGAGGGTGGAGCACTTAAGTTGGAAGGAAGATGGACAGGTAGGACAGTTCAATAGGGTGGTGCTGAGTTGGAAAGTTTGATCTCGGAGATGAGGAAACGGTTGAAAATCGACATTGGGACCCTCCAACCAGATGGATCAAGGCGGAAGATGAAGTGTTCTTCCTCCAGGCATTGGGTGACCACAATGTGGTGGAGGTGACAGCGCAGGACTTGCATGTCCTTGGTGGAGAGGGAGGGGAGGTTAAGTGTTCAGCCCCAGGGTGGTGTTGTTTGGTGCATGTGTCCCAGAGATGTTCCCTAAAACATTCTGCAAGTTGGCATCCTGTCTCCGTGATGTGGAGGAGACCACATCAACAACAATGGACACAGTAGATGAGGTGTTTGGAAGTACAGGGAAATCTCTGCCGGATGCGGAAGGATCCACTGGGGCCTTGGATTGAGGTGTTGGGGGGGTAGAGGTGGTATGGGAGGAGATTTTACACCTCTTGCGGTGGCAAGGGAAGGTGGCAGGAGTGGACGGTGGGTTGGAGGGGGGCATGGATCTAACAGAGGAGATAGGGTTGGGAGGGAAATATATCCCTAGTGGTGGGGTCTGTTTGTAGGTGATAGAAAAGGTGGAGGACAATGCGTTGTATATATGCATCAGCACCACCCTCTCAAACCATCCTACCAGTCCATCGTCCTTCCCATCTATCTGCTCTACCTTCCACTCCGACCTATCACCATCACCCCCCATCTTCATTTACCTATTGCATTCCCAGCTACCTTGTCCCCAACCCCACCCCCAACTCATGTATCTCTCAGCCCCCTTGGGCCACCCCTCATACCTGATGAAGAGCTTTTGCTCGAAACATCAACTTTCCTGCTCCTTGGATGGTGCCTGACCAGCTGTGCTTCTCCAGCACCACACATTTTGACACTTACAATCCCTGTTTTATATAAATGAAAAATGGACTTCAACAATTTAACATATAATTGATCTTAAGATATCATTTATAGGGCCAAGTTATTTTGAAACAAGCCACAACCATTTCTAAAAGCTACTTTAGAAACCAATCATTAAATTAAATGGTTTTCAATAACCCCAGAAGGGATTTGAATCAAAAATAGAAATTGCTGGCAAACCTCAGCAATTCTAGCAGTATCTGTGAGAAGAAGACAGAGTTTTGAGTCTAGTGACTCTTCAAAAGAACTGATCACCCACTGATGCTTCCAAACCTGTTGGGTTTCACCACTTTTTTTGTTTCAGATCTCCAGCAACCACAGTTCTTTGTTTTATTTCAGCAAGGATCTGTCGGTGTGTAGATATTATTAATCAACTGTTCAGATATGTTAAGACATGATTGACAGATGATATTTGAATCCAACCTGGCCCAGAGATAGGAAAATATTTTAATAGCGTTATGACCACACATCGAAGGGAGAGGTCTCATCCATTAGGCTATATAACCACACTGTCTGTGTGTTAACTACAGCTATTTGTCTACAACTTACACTTGTATTTAAAATGTACTTATCTGGAAAACATTCCTTTAAATAATGCAAAACTTGTAGACCCCACCGAGCACCCACCTCTGCTCAAACCCAGTATACCTCTGCTCCCCAGGCTCTGTTCAATCCTTTCCCCTTAAATTAGGATTTTCCCCACACTTCTCATCTCAGTTAAGTGGTCACTGCTGATGCACTAGAAAACTTAATATTAAAATCTGACCTCTATCTGCCCACTTTACCAGTTGGTCACAGTAATGCTCAGGGTCCAATTTGGCTCCCATTTAACAAGTTTTTTTTCCCTTTGGCAAAGAGGCTAGACTTTTCAGGGCGTGGGAAAAACAGCTCATAAATCGAATTGAAGAGGAGGTTCCAAGGTATGACAGGAATGCTTGTGGATTGGGATAAGTACCATTTCTTCCAAGGTTAATCTCTTTGAAAATCCTGCAAACAGCTAATCCCACCCAATGACCTCCCAGAAATGTCCCCTCCAAGTAACATAGAACTCTCACAACCACTCCCAATCAATCCACTGCCTGAAAACCCTAAAATTTTCAATTCTCCATCCTTTAAATTCTGATTCCTCTGAACATTGCTAACAACCTAACATCTGCCCTAATTCATATCCAAAATGTCCAAACTGAACAAATTTGTTTTTTTTTAAACTGTGCTCATTTGTATTGCACTCATTTCTTGACATATTGATATTATTTGCAAACTTTTCACAATTATTTATTCTAAGATATAACCATGCTTTCTCAGCTTTTACCATTTTGGTGCTTGAAAACTGCTAGGTGCCAACAAGGGGAGGAGGGGAAGACGACCTATGTGGGTAAGATCCTGACAGAGCACATAACAGCGGTAATGGTGGATGTGGTGGTGCATTGGGTGAAAGAACTTAGAACATAACAGCGCAGTACAGGCCCTTCAGACCTCGATGGTTTCACAGGTCAGTGCAACAATCTAAAGCCCATCTAACCAACACTATTCCAATATCATCTATATGTTTATCCAATGACCATTTAAATGTCTTTAATCATGACAAGTCCATTACTGTTGTGGGAAAGGCATTCCACACCCCTACTACTCTGGGTAAAGAAAATACCTGTGACATCTCTCCTATATCTATGTATCACCCTTCACTTTAAAGCTATGTCCCCTCATGCTAGCCATCACCATCGGAGGAAAAAGGCTCTCCTTGTCCACCCTATCTAATCCTCTGATTATCTTGTATGCCTCTATTAAGTCACACCCCAGGTCATCTCCTCTGCATTCCTCCCTCTACAAGGATTTCAGCGAGTCCCTCTCTCACTGCACACCCCAGGTCATCTCCTCTGCATGAACTCAGATTTCTCCAGTTTCCACATTTCCCCTCCCCCCACCTTGTCTCAGTCAAATCCCTCGAACTCAGCACCGCCTTCCTAACCTGCAATCTTCTTCCTGACCTCTCCGCTCCCACCCCCACTCCAGCCTATCACCCTCACCTTAATCTCCTTCCACCTATTGCATTTCCAACGCCCCTCCCCCAAGCTCCTCCTCCCTACCTTTTATCTTAGCCTGCTGGACACACCTTCCTCATTCCTGAAGAGCTTATGCCCGAAATGTCGATTCTCCTGTTCCTTGGATGCTGCCTGACCTGCTGCGCTTTTCCAGCAACACATTTTCAGCTCTGATCTCCAGCATCTGCAGTCCTCACTTTCTCCTCTATTAAGCCACCACTCAACCTTCTTCTCTCTAACAAAAACAGCCTCAAATCCCTCAACTTTTCCTCATAAGACCTTCCCTCCATACCAGGCAACATCTCCTCTGAACCCTTTCCAATGTTTCCACATCCTTCCTATAATATGGCGACCAGAACTCTACACAATACTCCAAGTGTGGCTATACCAAAGTTTTGTACAGCTGCAATATGACCTCATGGCTTCGAAACTCAAACTCTCTACCAATAAAAGCTAACACACTGTACGCCTTCAGGCAACTTTCAGGGATCTATGCACACGTACACATAGATTTCTTTGCTCATCCATAGAATGAAGAATCTTACCATTAGCCCAGTGCTGTACTCTATATTCCTGTTAGTCCTTCCAAAGTGAATCACTTCTCACTTTTCCACATTTAACTCCATTTGTCACCTCTCAGCCCAGCTCTGCATCTTATGTCCATCTATAACCTGCAACATCCTTCCGCATTGTCCACAACTCCACCGACTTTCGTGTTATCTGCAAATTTACTAACCCATCCTCTACACCCTCATCCAGGTCATTTATAAAACTGGCCCAAAACAGATCCTGGTAATACACCACTAGTAACTGAACTTCAGGATGAACATTTCCCATCAACCACTACCCTCTGTCTTCTTACAGCTAGCTAATTTCTGATCCAAACCACTAAATCACCCTTAATCCCATGCCTCTGTATTTTCTGCAATAGCCTACTGTGGGGAACCTTATCCAACACTTTAGTGAAATCCAGATTCATCACATCAAGTGCTTTACCCTCATCCACTGGTTTGGTCACCTTCTCAAAGAGTAAAATAAGATTCGTGAGGCAAGACCTATCCTTCACAAAACAGTGTTGACTATCCCTAATCAAATTATTCCTTTCTAGATGATTATAAATCCTCTCTTATAATCCTTTCCAAAATTTTGCCCACAACCGAAATAAGGCTCATTAGTCCATAATTACCGGTGTCCAATTAAACCTGTTGGACTATAACCTAGTGTGTGATTTTTAACTTTATAATTACTGGGGTTGTTTCTACTCCCCTCCTTGAACAATGAAGCAACATTTGCTATCCTCCAGTCTTCTGACACTATTCCTGTAGGCAATGACGACATTAAGATCAAAGCCAAAGGCTCTGCAATCTCCTCTTTATGTTCCTAGAGAATCCTATCTGGCCCAGGGGACATATCTATTTTCACACTTTCCAGAATTGCTAACACCTCCTCCTTATGAACCTCAGTCCTGTCTAGTCAACCTGTATGTCAGTATTCACACCTGTATCTCAGTATTCACCTTGACAACATTATTTTTCGTCAGTATTCACAAGGAAAAAGACATTCATTTAGCGCCTCCCCAACCTCTTTGGACTCCACGCACAACTTTCCACTACCGTCCTTGACTGGGTCTAACCTTATCCTAGTCATTCTTTTATTCCTGACATACCTATAGAAAGCTTTAGGGTTTTCTTTGATCGTACCTGCCAAACAACAACAACACTGGTGGAGGAGGGGATTGAGAGACTGGAGACAAGGGAAGATTGGGGATACTGGTTGTCAGAAATGGCATATCACTCAGGCGAAAAAGACCTTAGACAGTGGGAGCAGAGGATGGTGTGAGTATGGGGGTGGGGGATATCTTAATCCATCAAGGTTTACAGTTGAAGTACCTACTTTTCTATTGTGTTTTTCAGCACAGGATACAAATCTCAATGATTGGGAGCTAGGCGATAGCCACTACATAAAATTGAGACTTAAAGGGGCCACAGTGCTGTTAGCCTTCAGTTCGGGCTGCAAGGCAACCACTGATGCTTCAGAGCTCATACCTCCAGAGGTTTGGCTAACAACCCCACTGGAGTTAGCAACCCACAGTTTGGAAAGCCCTGACATTATAACTTGTCTACAGAGATACCACAAACCAGTATGGTAGAAAGGTCTACCCTGCACCATCAGGAATTCCAACAGTTAGTATAATAAATATAACAACTAGCCCTTGACAAGTAACTTTTTTTTTTTTTTTTTACACGTTTTAGATTAGATTAGATTCCCTACAGTGTGGAAACAGGCCCTTCCGCCCAACAAGTCCACACCAACCCTCTGAAGAGTAATCCACCCAGACCCATTTCCCTCTGACTAATGCACCTCGCACTATGGGCAATTTACCACGGCCAATTCACCTGACCTACACATCTTTGGACTGTGGGAGGAAAGCGGAGCACCCAGAGGAAACCCACGCAGACACTGGGAGAATGTCTGTGTAGAGTTTGCACAGTCACCCAAGGCTGAGAATCTAACCTGGGACCCTGGTGTTGTGAGACAGCAGTGCTATCCACTGAGCCACCATGCCGCATATTTACAAAATAAATCCTGACAATAGTGCCGTGAGTCTCTACAATCAGCCACAGATAAAGCAGATCCTCAATCTCTGCTTAGTTAGCGGATTTCGATCAGAAATTGCTTAAAATTAACTTCAGTATTGCGGCTAGGGAAAGAAAAACATATCAATCCTGATGTTACCCATTAAACCTTGCTGCAGGTGGATATACATTAAGTATAGAGAACTGGGTTCAAGTGAATCTCCTGAAGAGTATAAGAGGTATGAGGCATTCTTAAGAGGGTAATCAGGAGTGCAAAAAGGGGATACGAGTTCGACTTGGCATATAAGATTAAGGATAATCCAAAGAGATTCTACAAGGACACTCAAATCACAAAAGAGCAACTGGGAAAGATTAGGGCCCCTTTAATGATATTAAAACTGTGTGTCAGTCTTTTCTGTGGAGAAAGAAATGGAGGCTAGGGATTCAGGAAAATAAATAATGCTGTCTTGAAAAGAATCCACATTACAGAATGCTGGGTGTCTTAAAAAAAGATAAGTTGATATATCTTCAGGAACTGATCAACTGTATCCCAGGATGTTGTGAGAAGATTAGATTAAATTACTTAGTGTGGAAACAGGCCCTTCGGCCCAACAAGTCCATACCGCCCTGCCAAAGCGCAACCCACCCATACTCCTACATTTACCCCTTACCTAACACTATGGGCAATTTAGCATGGCCAATTCACCTGACCTGCACATCTTTGGACTGTGGGAGGAAACCGGAGCACCCGGAGGAAACCCACGCAGACACGGGGAGAACATGCAAACTCCACACAGTCAGTCGCCTGAGGCGGGAATTGAACCCGGGTCTCTGGTGCTGTGAGGCAGCAGTGCTAACCACTGTGCCACCGTGCTGCCCAACAAGTTATGGAAGAAATTTGTGGGGCCCCTCACAGAATGTCAGAAGACTGGAGGATGGCTAATAAGCCTTTATTTAAGACAGGCTTCCAGTTGTCAGTTTCAGCTGTCCGCTGTAGTGGTTGGTATATTGGGTCCAGGTCTATGTGTTTGTTGATGGAGTTTGTGGATGAGTGCCATGCTTCTAGGAATTCCCTGGCTGTTCTTTGTTTCGCTTGCCCTATAATGGTAGTGTTGTCCCAGTCAAATTCATGTTGCTTGTCGTCTGCGTGTGTGGCTACTAGGGATAGCTGGTCGTGTCGTGAGCAAAACTAATGTAGTGTACAAAATCCCATGCAAGGACTACACTAAACACTATATAGGACAAACAGGAAGACAGCTAACAATCCGCATACATGAACATCAACTAGCCACGAATAGGGTAGGGTGAATTGGGTAGGGTGGTTGAACACTGGGAGGCAGATTTTTAAGGTGAGAGAAGATTTAAAAGGGACCTGAGGGGCAACATTTTCGCACAGAGGGTAGACGTATGTGGAATGAACTGCCAGAGGAAGCAGATGACAGGTACAGTTTGAAAGACATTTGGATATTTAAATGAACAGGAAAGGTTTAGAGGGATATGCAGACAAGTGGGACTAGTTTAGTTTGGGAAACTTGGTCGGCATGGAAGAGTTGGACCGAAGGGTCTGTCTCTGCTATGATTCTGATGTGCGTTGACTATGAGGGGAGAAAAGAATTGGACTTGGATTGATCTACACTCATCCCAATCCCCAAACATGACTGTTAAGGCTCACAGATGAATCACGACAATTTTCCCAAGTTATTGGAAGTGGTATGAGATTTGTGCAGGGAGCCAGTGCACTCACCATAGCAGATCAAGAAAACTGATAATAATGACAGAAAAAACACATTAACATTCAAAGAACAACGTGCAGAGGTATCCCTTAACCGCCTTCCACCTATCGCATTCCCAATGCCCCTCCCCCAAGTCCCTCCTCCCTTCCTTTTATCTTAGCCTGCTTCGCACACCCTCCTCATTCCTGAAGAAGGGTTTATGCCCGGAATGTCGATTCTCCTGTTCCTTTGATGTTGCCTGACCTGCTGCGCTTTTCCAGCAACACATTTTTAAGCTAAGGTTTTCAATGACAATGTTAACAAATGTACATTTCAAAGATACATGCTCTAACTGCCAGAAATCACAAAATATATAACCACAAAAAAAACTACAATAACTTCTTCAGGAACAGATTATATAATTACATCAAGCCCCCAGGGTTGTGACCTCGTGTTTTCCACCTGTTAAATTTCCACTTCAACAAATGATGAATCAGTGCAGTGTCTGTAAAGGCATGCCATGGCCAAATGTATTTTTAAATCTGCACCACTTGACTACTTCAAATTGCAAAAATTTGAAACTTCAACAATAAGTCTGGATCAACAAATATACAGTGTTCCAGGTAAAATAATGCCCACAAATTACAATTTCTATACAACTCCGTTCAAGCTTTGACAAAGTTGTTTGACAACATATAATGTGGATTTCCCAAAAAATGGACACTAATTTGGTATTACTGTAGTTGGTGTGATATTTTTAAATAAAACATTCAACTAGTTAAAACAATTTGTCAAGCTGCTTCTTAAATACAATATCTTAACATCGAACCAATGTACATATTCATTTCATGAACCAAAATGTGAAAAAACAAAGCAGCAAGTCATTTAAATGATAGAGTGTATCGACTAGCTGCAAATAAAATTCTATAGGATGGTTAACAGGCTAGGGCTGAGCAAGCAAATAATTATTGCAAAGTGCTCTATACAAAGAGATTACAATTGTTACATAATATTTCATATTCCAAGAGTTTGAATAAATGCATAAAATTCCAATTTATACATCAATCCAATAAAAACAAAATTGCAAATGTGGAAAATCCATTCTACTCAGCTGTATAATGTACATTTTTGCACCATTGAATGTTATAAAGTAATTTTAATGTGATTCCAGTGCACTATAATCATATCTGACTGGCAAGATTTCATATTATCCAGGACAAGACAATTTCCTGGCATTCAAATGCCATAGCACGTTACAGAGTGAAGAAGTTCCCCATGAAAGTGGTACGTGAACAGCCCAAAGATGAGACAGCCTCTCGAATTTTTCTCATACCAATAAACGCATGCTAAAGGAGCAGTGTGGGAAAGAGGGATTCCATTTCATAGACACTGGCATTAGCATTAGAATAAAAAGGAACTGTACAATTGAGACAGCTCCACCTGAACCATTCTGGAACTAATGTCCCAGCAGAAAGGCTAAAAGGGTGGTCATAAGGACTTCAAACTAGTAAATGGAGGGGAAGGCTTGGAGGAAGACAATACAGTTTCAATATCCAAGTAACAGGACGAAGAATGAAGAAACAGTCAGACTCCTAATGGCAAAACTATAAGTGCACTGATTAAATCAGAAGAGAAATAAACAGGTGAAAAACACCATCAGTGCTAAGGAGCAGGTTAGAATGTATTGCCCAAATAAAAATTCCATATTCAAATGCACAGAGGGTATGGAACAAAATAAGTGAGCTGCAAACCCAAATTCAAATTGGACATTATGGTAAGTACACATTACTGAACCATGGCTGCCAGATGGTCAGGACTGGGAGTTAAAAATGCCAGGTTATAAAGTTTACAGAATGGATCGGGAAAAAGGCAGAGGTGGCGGCATAACCTTGCTGATTAGGAACAAAATTACTTTGATGGTGAGGGGGATGTAATGAGGGGAAAGCATTCAGAGGAGATCAAATGGGTGGAACTGAGTAAAAGTTGTAAAACTGTAATAGGTAATATCTCTGGAGGTACTAGATTGTATAAATACAGAAATTAGGCTAATTATTGCAAAGCCAGGGCAGCAATAATGGGGGTCTTAAACATAGATTGGGAGAGGCAGTCAATCCTCTATATGAATGGTAGTGAATTTCTGGAGCGTGACCAGAATTATTTCAGACAGCAATATGTCCTGGATGCAACAACGGAACAAGCAATATTGGATTTAATAATGAGTAATGAGTCAAATTTAATTAGTAATCCCGTTGCATATGAACATTTATCAAATAGTGATCATAATATAACACTTGAAAGTAAAAAGCATGGATCAGTTGCAAGAATTTGGCTTTTAGGAAGGTCAACTTTAATGAGATAAGGCAGAGACTGTCCACAGTAAACTAGGAAATTTTGTTAATGGGTAGAAACACTTATCAAGTTTTGAGAAGATTTGTAGCTCAGGTTGAGGTTCTGAATGTAGGTTTGCTCGCTGAGCTGGACGGTTCATTTCCAGACGTTTCGTCACCCTACTGGGTAACACCTTCAGTGGGTCTCCAGGCGAAGCACTGCTGATAATTCCTGCTTTCTATTTATATGTTTGGGTTTCTTTGGGTTGGTGATGTCATTTCCGGTGAGGTCATAATTTCCTGTTCTTTTTCTCAGGGGGTGGTAAATGGGGTCTAACTCAATGGTGTTTGTGATATATGTGATACATGAACATCAACTAGCCACAAAACGATATGACCCCCTCTCACTAGTATCCTTACATACAGATAAGGAAGGACACCACTTCAACTGGGACAACACATCCATCAGAGGACGAGCCAAAAGGTGACACACACGAGAATTCCTAGAAGTATGGTATTCCACCGGAACTGTCAACAAAAACATGGACTTGGACCCAGTCTACCACCCCCTCAGAAAGATAAGAAATGGCATCACCAACCCAAAGAAACCCAAACAAATAAACAGAAAGCAGGTCGTACCACCAGTGCTTTGCCTGGAGGCCCTCTGAAGAAGTTACCTAGTAGGATGATGAAACATCTGGAAATGAACCTTCCAGCTCAGCAAGCAAACCTACATCCAGGGTAGATGGATGTTAAAGAAACATTTAACACAATACAAGATCAGATTATACCCGGGGAGGGAAAAGCTCCACTTCAGAGAAAAGTAAACAGGTACAACTAAAAGAAAAGGACATATAAAAGTGTAAAAAAAACTGCACAGATCCTGCTGAATGGGAAAGATACAAAAACCAGCAAGAGAACCACAAAGTTGATAATAAGAGCTACTGTAAAAGATTATGAAAGTAAACGTGCTAGGAATATCAAATTCAACAAGAAACAAATGTTGTAGTTTTATGGAAATAGTAAAGCAGGTTGTCAGGAACAACGTTGGCACAGTGAAGACTGGAAGTGGGGATATTATCAATGACCAAGGAGAAATGACAGACATGCAGACTGCTTTGACTCAGTATTTACAGTAGAAAAAGGAGGATAGCTTTTCAGAAGTCCCAAAGAAATTAACTGCGGATCGGGGACAGGGACTGAAAATTAACACAAGTAAAGCATTGGTATGGAGGGAATTAATGGAATTAAAAAGAGCAACAAAACCAGAATACCTGGTAGTTATCATCCAAGGCTGTTGGAAGTAGGGAAGTCCTAACTATAATCTCTCAGGATTTGGAGATGCTGGTGTTGGACTGGGGTGTACAAAGTTAAAAATCACACAACACCAGGTTATAGTCCAACAGGTTTATTTGGAAGCATGAGCTTTTGGAGCGATGTTCCCTCATCAGGTAATTGTGGAGTATAAGATCATAAGACACAGAATTTATCACCGCAAAAGTTTAGCAAAAATCTTTCAGAGTTTCCTAAATACAGGAGTCGGTCCTGTCGATGGGAAAGTTGCACATCGCCCTCTTTTTAAGAAAGGCAAAAGAGGAAAACCAGGGAATAACAGACCAGTTAGCCTAACATCTGTGGTGGAGAAATTATTGGAGTCTATAATCAAGCATATGGGTCACTGAACAATCAAAAATTAAATCAGTTAATCAGGGACAGTCAGCATGGATTTATGACAGGTAAGTCATGCCCGACCAATCTCAATGAGGCTTTCAGGAGGAGGTGACGGAGGTAATGGACCGTGAAAAATGTGGATATTATTTGTATGGACGTTCAGAAAGCATTTGATAAAGTCCCACATAAGAGACTGCTAACCAAGGTAGAAGCCCACTGAATTGAAATCACTGCTATAACTGGGTAAATAGTAAGTGGCATGTGATAGAAAGTAGGGATGATGATTAGATACTAAATTGTCTGGATGTAACCAGTGGTTTCCCAGAAAGATCTGTGAGAGTCTCAATTATTCACATTAAATTATTAACAAATTGGATAATGGCATAGAAAGTCTTATATATAAATTTGTTGATGACACAAAGTTAGGCGGCACTGTGGACAGTGTAGATGACAGCATAAAATTATAAAGACATCGATTGACAAAGGTGAATGGGCAAAACTGTGCAGATGGAGTTCAATGTAAGCGAATGTGTGGTTATCCATTCTGGGCCAAAAAAGAATGGATCAGGGTACTTTCTAAAATGGTACAAAGATAAACACAGTGAATGTCCAAAGATACTTGTCAGAAGTCCCGAAGATTCTGGATTAGTGGTGCTGGAAGAGCACAGCAATTCAGGCAGCATCCAAGGAGCTTCGAAATCAACGTTTTGGGCAAAGGCCCTTCATCAGATGAAGCATTTGATGAAGGGCTTTTGCCCGAAACGTCGATTTCAAAGCTCCTTGGATGCTGGCTGAACTGCTGTGCTCTTCCAGCACCACTAATCCAGAATCTGGTTTCCAGCATCTGCAGTCATTGTTTTTACCCAGAAGTCCCGAAGAAATTAACTGCGGATCGGGGACAGGGACTGAATAAAACTAACACAAGTAAAGCATTGGTATCGAGGGAATTAATGGAATTAAAAAGAGCTAGAGGGGAGCTGGAAAGTAAGTGGAGACCAGTTTAAATTAACGCTTCTCTTTTCGCAGTCCTTTTTTTTTCCAACTAGGAGCGGGAACCTGGAAGTCGTCAACAGAGGCTTCTGGGAAGGTAAGAATTTTGAGTGGAGAAGGAACCCGAGACACTACACGTCCCTCCCTCCTCCTCTAACCTAACATAAAGGACTCAGTCGGCTGAACAGGTAAGCTACTTAGTGTTCTTGTTTTGGAGATTAAGTGTAGAGTTATGGCAGCGCATCCTCCTGCAGGAAGTTTGAGGTAGGGGTGACCACCGATGTCCTGCCGACTTCACCTGCAGGAAGTGCAGCCGCTCCAGCGCCTCACAGACCGCATTATGGAACTGGAGCTGGAGTTGGATGAACGGAGGTCAGTATTTGAGAGGCTGAGAGGGTTAGATTAGAGATTAGATTACTTACAGTGTGGAAACAGGCCCTTCGGCCCAACAAGTCCACACCGACCCGCCGAAGCACAACCCACCCATACCCCTACATTTACCCTTTAACCTAACACTAC
>NC_057732.1:49174703-49265412 GCF_004010195.1 Chiloscyllium plagiosum | reverse complement strand
GTAGGTTCTTTACCCAGAGAGTGGTGGGGGCATGGAATGCACTGCCTGTGGGAGTGGCAGAGTCAGAATCATTGGTGACCTTTAAGCAGCAATTGGATAGGTACATGGATAGGTGCTTAAGTTAGGACAAATGTTCGGCACAACATCGTGGGCCGAAGGGCCTGTTCTATGCTGTAATGTTCTATGTTCTATACTTGGGGGGGTTCAGATGCATAGGAGATAGTAAGGACTGCACATTGATCTTTAACATGCCATGATAAAAGGCAGAAAATAAATCAAGAAACCTAATGGAATGCTGGCCTCTACTTCCAGAGGACAGGAGTGCAAGAATGTAGAAGCTGTGCTGCAGTTACACAAAACTCTGAAAGACCCCACTTGGAGTACTGTGAACAGGTCTGCGCACCACACCTTGGGAAGGATGTACTGGCCTTGAAGGGAGAACAAGAATGATACCTGGAATCAGGGATTAAGTTCTTAAGAAAGATTATACAAATTAGACCTGCTTTGTTGAGAAATAAGGTAAAGGGGTGATTTGAGGAAATTCCTCAAGATATTAACAGAAAATAAACCAAAAGAAACTATTTCCACGAGTTAGAGAATCTTGAAGTAGGGAGCATAGCCTAAAAATTAGGGCCTGTAGAAGCACTTCTACAACAAAGGGTGGTAGATGTTTTTGACACTTGGAACGCTCTTCCATGTTTGTGAGAAGATTTGTAGCTCGGGTGCTCATTGCTGTGGTTCTGTTCGCCGAGCTGGAAGTTTTTGTTGCAAACGTTTCGTCCCCTGTCTAGGTGAAATCCTCAGTGCTTGGGAGCCTCCTGTGAAGCACTTCTGTGGTGTTTCCTCCGGCATTTATAGTGGCCTGTCCCTGCCGCTTCCGGTTCATGCTTCTAGGAATTCCCTGGCTGTTCTTTGTTTCGCTTGTCATTTCGTGGCTAGTTGATGTTCGTGGATGCGGATCGTTAGCTGTCTTCCTGTTTGTCCTATATAGTGTTTTGTGCAGTCCTTGCATGGGATTTTGTACACTACATTAGTTTTGCTCACGACACGATCAGCTATCCCTAGTAGCCACACACGCAGACGACAAGCAACATGAATTTGACTGGGACAACACTACCATTATAGGGCAAGCGAAACAAAGAACAGCCAGGGAATTCCTAGAAGCATGGCACTCATCCACAAACTCCATCAACAAACACATAGACCTGGACCCAATATACCGGCCACTACAGCGGACAGCTGAAACTGACAACCGGAAGGGGCAGGGACAGGCCACTATAAATGCCGGAGGAAACACCAGAGAAGCACTTCACAGGAGGCTCCCAAGCACTGAGGATGTCACCTAGACAGGGGACAAAACGTTTGCAACAAAAACTTCCAGCTCGGCGAACAGAACCACAGCAACGCTCTTCCATAAATGGCAGGAGATACAAGATCAGATGTTAATTTTAAAGTTGGTGACAGGTAGATTTTTGGAAAGCAAAGATATGAAGGGATACGGGCCAAATGCAGGTATATGCAGTTAGGTCACAGATCAGCCACAATCTCACTGAAAAGCAGAACAGGCTTGAGAGATTAAAAGGAGAGAGTGTGGTGCTGGAAAAGCACAGCACGTCAGGCAATAGACAATAGGTGCAGGAGTAGGCCATTCAGCCCTTCGAACCTGCACCATTCAATATAATCATGGCTGATCATTCCTAATCAGTATCCTGTTCCTGCCTTATCTCCATAACCCTTGATTCCACTATCTTTGAGAGCTCTATCCAACTCCTTCTTAAATGAATCCAGAGAGTGGGCCTCCACTGCCCCCTGTGGCAGAGCATTCCACACAGCCACCACTCTCTGGGTGAAGAAGTTTCTCCTCATCTCTGTCCTAAATGGTCTACCCCGTATTTTTAAGCTGTGTCCTCTGGTTCGGCACTCACCCATCAGTGGAAATATGTTTCCTACTGCCAGAGTGTCCAATCCTTTCATAATCTTATACGTCTCAATCAGATCCCCTCTCAATCTTCGAAACTCAAGGGTATACAAGCCCAGTCGCTTCAGCATCCAAGGAGCTGGAGAGCAGACGTTCGGGCAAAAGCCCTTCATCAGGAATGGGGCTGTAAGCCGAGGGGATGGCAAGATAAATGAGGGGGGTGGAAGGTAGCTGAGATTGTGATAGGTAGATGGAAGTGGGGGCAATAGTGATAGGTCAGAGGGGAAGGTGGAGCGGATAGGTGGGAAGGAAGATGGACAGGTCCGTGGAGTTGGAGAGTCCCAAGGCAGAAGATGTGGTGTTCTGAATGCCTCATCTTCTGCCTCGGGACCCTTCAACCCCATGACATCAGTGTGGATTTCACCAGTTTCTTCATGTCTCTTTCGCCGACATCCAACCATACCACCATTACCCCGCCTCCATCTATCTATCACAATCTCAGCTACCTTTCCCTCTAGCTCCACCCCCCCTCCCATTTATCCCATCATCCCCTCAGCTCTCAGCCTCATTCCTGAAGGGTTTTGCCCAAATATCAATTCTCCTGCTCCTTGGATGCTGCTGACCTGCTATGCTTTTTCCAGTACCACACTCTCAATTGTAATCTCCTGCATTTGCAGTCCTCACTTTAACCTTGAGTGTTTGAATGGCCTACTCGTATTCCATTGTTGAGATGGTAAAATTGAGGCTGGAGTGGGAGTGACAAAGGAAACTTGTACTAGACTCAAGTATTTTGTGGATGCAAGTTTTCCTCAACAAAATTCATATTCATCATGATTTTGTACTCATCCCAAATATGAAATATACATCCAAACATTTCACAGAAATGCTTTCACTATCAGCTCACACAGCACATTTTAAATAAACATTAATCAACATGATTCAAACTTACAAACAATGGATTTTGGACTGCAACCAAAAGAAAGGACAAAACAAAATGGTCTATCATGCCACCGAGTTTATGGACAACTGGAGATGAATAGCAAATGCTGCCTTTGTCAGTGACTTCCGTGTGACATGAAAAGAAGAAAAATGCCCAGATATGGGGGTGGGGTGGAAAAACCCACTAAGATTCACTTGATTTACTGTAGAAAACATAAAACTGCATGGAAACTACATTGGATGTTTACCAGTAATGTCCCACTGCATTAAGTTTGAAGGTCACTAACAAGTTGCAGAGGGAATTAGAACCCACGGTTCCAGAAGTCCAAGTTGCTGCTCTTTCACACTATAGTATTGCTGATATAATGCTTTTGCTCGTTTCAGTCACACAACTACCATGTTTTATAATTTGTACTTGATTTTATCATATATCATGAACAAATTTAAACTTTGCACACAGACAAGACGAGGAAAAATATATTGCATGACTCGCCAGATTATTCTCCTTGAGCCACATCATAGATTCATGAGCTGAATGTAAGTTGACACACAATATCTGAAGTCCGCGCTCTTAACACTCGACAGATGTGGTTTCATAGAGCGGCTGTGAAAGGGTCAGTAAAGTTTATGCGGTGTAACAAAAGTAGCATTTTTGGCCTCCTTCAGGCTACATTACCATGAGTCTACAAACATTCAAAGTTCTGGTTATCTTTTCACATCATAATAGCAACCAACTGGGAGAAAGTGAGGTGAAGGTCAATTGATACAACAAAATGGGAGCTTTAAACCCAAACATATAGATATACATAGCATTTAATTTCAATGCTAATTGTAGGAATCAAAATGACTTCTAGTCTCAGCAGGAGTTTCTGGGAGTAATCCAGAAGACACAGCAAAAATTCATCCTGAGGAAGAAGTACATTAAAAGGGAGGATGAGGCAACCATGGTTGACCAGGGAAGTCAGGGGTGTCATAAAGTGAGGTAGAGTGGGAAGCCAGAGGATTGGGAAGACCACGAAGACTAACAGAGGGCAAAGAAGAAAGAAATAGGGAGGGAGAAGATGAAACAAGAGGGTCAGCTGGCCAATAATATTTAAAATAATGATTGCAAGAGCTTCCTTCAACAGATAAAAGGACAAAACAGAGACAAAAGTGGACATTGGGCCGTTGGAAAATGACGTTGGAGTAGTAGTAATGGGGAACAAAAAAATGGCTGAGGAACTGAGTAAGTATTTTGCATCTTCATAGTGGAAGATACAAATAATATCCCAAAACTTCAAGAGACTTGGGAGATAAAGACGAATATGGTAACCATCACCAAAGGAGAGGATGCCAGAAAAACTGAAAGTTCTGAAAGTGAATAAATCATAGAGTCATTGAGATGTACAGCATGGAAACAGACCCTTCGGTCCAACCCGTCCATGCTGACCAGATATCCTAACACAATCTAGTTCCACCTACCAGCACCTGGCCCATATCCCTCCAAACCCTTCCTAGTCATATACCCATCCAAATGCCGCTCAAATGTTGCAATTGTACCAGCCTCCACCACTTCCTCTGGCAGCTCATTCCATACACGTACCACCCTCTACATGAAAAGGTTGCCTCTTAAGTCTCTTTATATCTTTCCCCTCTCACCCTAAACCTATGCCCTCTAGTACTGGACTCCCCCACCCCAGGGAAAAGACTTTGCCTATTTATCCTATGCATGACCCTCATAATTTTGTAAATCTCTATAAAGGTCACCCCTCAGACTCCGACACTCCATGGAAAACAGCCTCAGCCTATTCAACTTCTCCCCATAGCTCAAATCCTCCACCCCGGCAACATCCTTGCAAATCTTTTCTGAACCCTTTCAAGTTTCACAACATCTTTCCGATAGGAAGGAGACCAGAACTGCACGCAATATTACAACAGTGGTCTAACTAATGACCTGTACAACCTCAACATGACGTCCCAACTCCTGTATTCAATACTCTGCCCAATAAAAGAAAACATACCAAACGCCTTCTTCACTATCCTATCTATCTGCAACTCCACTTTCAAGGAGCTATGAACCTGGACTCCAAGGTCTCTTTGTTCAGCAACACTCCGTAGGACCTTATCAATAAGTGTATAAGTCCTGTTAAGATTTGCTTTCCCAGAATGCAGCACCTCGCATTTATCTGAATTAAACTCCATCTGCCACTTCTCAGCCCATTGGCCCATCTGGTCCAGACCCTGTTGTAATCTGAGGTAACCTTCGCTGTCCACTACACCTCCAATTTTGATGTCATCTGCAAACATATTAACTGTACCTCTTATGCTCACATCCAAATCATTTATGTAAATGACAAAAAATAAAGGACCTAGCACCGATCCTTGTGGCACTCCACTGGTCACAGGCCTCCAGTCTGAAAAAAAAACCCTCCACCACCACCCTCTGTCTTCTACCTTTGAGCCATCAGCCTTTATTCCGTGAGATCTAACCTTGCTAACCAGTCTCCCATGGGGAACCTTGTCGAACGCCTTACTGAAGTCCTATAGATCACATCCACCGCTCTGCCCTCATCAATCCTCTTTGTCACTTCCTCAAAAAACTCAATCAAGTTTGTGAGACATGATTTCCTACGCACAAAGCCATGTTGCCTATCCCTAATCAGTCCTTTCCTTTCCAAATAAGTGTACATCCTGTCCATCAGGATTTCCTCCAACAACTTACCCACCACTGACGTCAGGCTCACTGGTCTATATTTCCCTGGTTTGTCCTTACCACTCTTTTTAAACAGTCGCACCACGTTAGCCAACCTCCAGTCTTCCGGCACCTCACCTGTGACTATCGATCAAATATCTCAGCAAGAGGCCCAGCAATCACTTCTCTAGCTTCCCAGAGTTCTAGGGTACACCAGATCAGGTCCTAGGGATTTATCCACCTTTACGCTTTTCAAGACATCCAGCACTTCCTCCTCTGTAATATGGATATTTTGCAAGATGTCACCATCTAGTTCCCTACAGTCTATATCTTCCATATCCTTTTCCACCATAAATACTGATGCAAAATACTCGTTTAGTATCTCCCCCATTTTTAGCGGCTCCACACAAAGGCTGCCTTGCTGATCTTTGAGGGGCCCTATTCACTCCCTAGTTACCCTTTTGTCCTTAATGTATTTGTAAAAACCCTTTGGATTCTCCTTAACTCTATTTACCAAAACTATTTCATGTCTCCGTTTTGCCCTCCTGATTTCCCTCATGAGTAAACTCCTCCTTCCTTTATACTCTAAGGATTCACTCGATCTATCCTTTCTATATCTTACATAGCTTCCTTCTTTTTCTTAACCAAACCCTCAATTTCTTTAGTCATCCAGCATTTCCTATACCTACCAGCCTTCCCTTTCACCCTAACAGGAATATACTTTCTCTGGATTCTCAGTATCTCATTTCTGAAGACTTCCCATTTTACAGCCATCCCTTTACCTGCGAACATCTGCTCCCAATCAGCTTTTGAAAGTTCTTGCCTAATACTGTCAAAATTGGCCTTTCTACAATTTAGAACTTCAACTTTTAGATCCAGTCTATCCTTTTCCATCACTACTTTAAATCTAATAGAATTATGGTCGCTGGCCCCAAAGTGCTCCCCTACTGACACCTCAATCACCTGCCCTGCCTAATCACCCGGACCAGATGGACTACACCCCAGAGTTCTTAAGGAGAATGCTGAAGGGATAGTGGAGGCTTGAGTCGTGATCTTTCTGAAACACTAGAGTCAGGAAGAGGCCCAGACAACTGGATAATCGCTAACAATCCCCCATTTAAGAAGGGAGTAAGGAAAAAGATGGGAATTTATAGGCCAATTAATCTGACCTCATTCATTAGTAAGGTTTTGCAGTCTGTTGTGAAGGATGAGATCTCTGAATACTAGGAAATGCATGGTAAAATTGGGCAAAGTCAGCATGGTTTCATCAAGGGTAGGTCATGCCTGACAAATCTTAGAATTCTTTGAAGAGGTAACAAACACTTTAGACCATGGAAAGCCAATAGATATTACCTACTTGGAATTTCAAAAAGCCTTTGATAAGTTGCCACATAGGAGACTACACAAGGGCCCACAGTATTACAGTCAAGGTGCTGGCATGATTAGAAGACTGGTTCTGGATATAAATTTGCTCACTAAGCTGCAAGCTTTGTTTTCAGACTTTTCATCACCATACTAGGTAACATAGTCAGTGAGCCTCCAGTGAAGCACTGGTGGTATGGCCTGCTTTTTATTTAAGTGTTTAGATTTCCTTGGGTTGGTGATGTCATTTCCTGTTCCTGGCTATGTTTGCAGACTATACAAAGATAGGTGGAGGGGCAGTTAGAGGAGGTGGGGAGGTTGCAGAAAGACTTAGGTTGGGAGAGTGGGCAAAGAAGTAGCAGATGAAATACAAAAAGTGGGAAAGTGTGAGGTCATGCACTGTGTAGGAAGAATAGAGGCATGGACTACTTTCTAAATGGAGAGAAAACTTACAAATCTGAAATGCAAAGGGACGTGGGAGCCCTAGTCCAGATTTCTTTTGAAGTAAACTTGTAGGTTGTGTCGAGAGTTAGGAAGGCAAATACAATGTTGTCATTCATTTCGAGAGGATTAGAGTATGAAAGCAGGGATGTAGTTCTGAGGCTTTGTAAAGTTCTGGTTAGGAAAAGCGCAGCAGGTCAGGCAGCATCTAAGGAACAGGAGAATCAACGTTTTGGGCATGAGCCCTTCTTCAGGAAGGCTCATGCCCGAAACGTCGATTCTCCTGCTCCTTGGATACTGCCTGACCTGCTGCGCTTTTCCAGCAACACATTTTCAGCTCTGATCTCCAGCATCTGCAGTCCTCACTTTCTCCTAAAGTTCTGGTCAGACTACATTTGGAGTACTGTGAGCAATTTTGGCCCTATACCTCAGGAAGGACATATTGGCCCTGAAGCAGGTCCAGAGGAGATTCATGAGAACAATGCCAGGAATGAAAGGCTTAATATATGAGGGACATTTGAGGACTCTGGGACTATACTCAATGGAGTTTTGAAAGATAAAGGGGAACCTGATTGAAAAACTTACAGAATACTGTACAGCCTGGGCAGAGTGGACGTTGGGAAAATGTTTCCATTAGCAGGAGAGACGAGGACCCAAGAGCATAACCTGAGGGTAAAGGGAAGACGCTTTATATCAGAGATAAGGAGAAACTTCTACAGCCAGAGAGTGGTGAATCTGTGGAATTCACTGCCACAAAAGGCTGTGGAGGCCAGGTCATTGAGTATATCGAGAGGGAGAAAGTGAGGAATGCAGATGCTGGAGCTCATAGTTAAGAGTTTGGCACACCGACCTCCACACCGCTGAAACCAGGTACCAACTCACAGACACCTCCTCCTACTGCGCCCTTGACCACGACTCACCTCCCAACATCAAACCATCATCTCCCAGACCATCCACAACCTCATCATTTCTGGGGATCTCCCATTCACAGCCTCCAACCTCATTGTCAGAGAACCCTGCACCGCCCGATTCTACCTCCTACCGAAGATTCACAAACCTGACTTCCCAGTCAACCTATTGTCTCTGCCTGTTCCTGTCCCACTGAACTCATCTCGGCATACCTTAACACCATCTTGTCCCCCTTAGTCCAGGAACTCCCCACCTACAGTTGGGGCACTACCCATGCCCTTCAACTCCAAGATTTTCATTTCCCCTGCCCCCAACACCTCATTTTCACCATGGACATCCAGGCCCTGTACACATCCATCCACTATGACAAAGCTCTCCAAACCCTCCATTTCTTCCTCTCATGCTATCTCAACCAGTACCCTTCCACTGACACCCTCATCTGCCTGGCTGAACAGGTCCTCACCCTAAACAACCTCTCCTTCCAATCCTCCTACTTCCTCCAAATCAAAAGAGTAGCCATGGGCACCCACATGGGACACAGCTATGCCGGCCTGTTTGTCAGGTACATGAAACAATCCATCTTCCGCAGTAACACCGACACCACCCCCTAACTGTTCCTCTGCTACATCGATGACTGTATCGGCACTACCTCATGGTCCCATGAGGAGGTTGAACAGTTCATCGACTTCACCAACACCTTTCACCGCAACCTCAATTTCACTTGGACCATCTCGGATACGTCCTTCCCCTTCCTGGGCCTCTCCATCTCCAGCGACCGACATCAACTACAAGCCCACTGACTCCTCCAGCTACCTGGACTACCCTCCTCCCACCCTACCTTCTTATCTGTTCCCAGGATGACCCATTCCACCTTAGAAAATCCCGGATGGCCTCCTTCTTCCAAGATCACAATTTCCCATCCCACGTAGCCAACGATGGCCTCAAGCACATCTCCTCCACTTCCCACACCACTACCCTTGAACCCCACCCCTCCAAATGCAACAAGACAGAACCCCCCTGGTCCTCGCCTTCCACACACCAACCTCTGCATACATCGCATCATCCTCCGCTACCTACAAACAGAACCCATCTCCAGCTATATTTTGCCCTCCCCACCCCGATCAGCATTCCAGAGACCATTCCCTCCATGACTCTCTTGACAGATCCACCCCCCCCCCACCAACCCACACCTGGCACCTTCCCCTGCCACTGCAGGAAGTACAAAACCACTCCCCTCATTTTCATCCAAGGCCCCAAAGGATCCTTCCACATCAGACAGAAATTTACCTGTACCTCCAATGTCATCTACTGTATTCGTTGCACCCAATGTGGTCTCCTTTACATCGGGGAGACAGGACATCTACTTGTGGTTAGTTTCAGAGAACGTCTCTGGGACACCTGCACCCACCAAACGCACGCCCAGTGGCTGAACACTTCAACTCCCCCTCCCATTCAGTCAAGGACATGCAGGTCCTGAGCCGCCTCCACCGCCAAACCCTTACCACCCGACGCCTGGAGGAAAAACACCTCATATTCTGCCTTGGGGCCCTGCAACCACACAGAATCACTGTGGATTTCAACTGTTTCCTCATTTCCCCTCCCCCAAGCCTCCAATTCAGCACCGCCGCCCTGAAATGTCCATCACCTTTCCCATCTATCCACTCCACCTCCTCTCCAACCTATCACCTTCATCTTCCTATCGCATTCTCACCTACCTTACCCGTAATCCCACCTCCCTCCCATTTATCTCTCAGCTCCACCCCCACCACCCAGCCCAAGCCTCATTCCTGATGAAGGGCTTATGCCCGAAACATCGATTCTCCTCGGATGCTGCCTGACCTGCTGTGCTTTTCCAGCACCACACTCTCGACTATATTTAAAAACAGAGAGACAGATAAGCTATTGATTGCCAAGGGAATCAAAGGTTACAGGGAGAAAGCAGGAAAATGGGATTGAAAAAAAATTATCAGCTATGATTGAATAATGAAGCAGATTCGATGGGTTGAATGGCACATTACAGTCTTAATGTTACTTTTCCAGCAATAAACTAATCATGTTCAAATGTTATGGATTTTAACAATTAACAGTATATTTGCCCATTTTATGGACCTCAACCTATAGATTTTTTTACCATTGTTCTCTCTGCCACAATCCAAACACGTGAAATTCTTCGTCAGTGTGTTATCTTTGAATTGGATCTCACCATTTCATTAAATAGATTTTAACACCATTTTTAACAAAACCAAACATTTCACAGTCGAGGTAGCTCTCCTGTAATGCGCATTGATTAAATGTGATTTTGCTGTAATGAGATTTGTGGATTGCATTTTTTTTATATAAAGCAAACTCCTGTGCGATTCTATTCCCAGCACGAGATGAACAGCAAAACCCAGTCTCAGGATCCTCTGCCTGCAAAATGCAAATTCAGTGTGTTCAGCTAAAACACAAATGTAATCATCTCTGCAAGCTTTGAAACTGGGAATTATAGTCTACATTTAGAAGGAACTTTATTTCAACCCAGGGGAGCATCTTGAGGAGGACTGGACTTCCGCATCGGCATCATGTGGTCAGTTGGCTTGCACACCTTCTGGTGAAGTGATTCGTGAAAAGTACACAGTGCTCTAGTCAGTGACTTTAGTGCTAAAGTGTTAGATTTACTGTACTATTTCATTAAAATATACAATTTAAAGATTTACTTAGCCTATCAAAAGCTATAGCACAGTCTAACTACTATTTTTGTTTCGATTTTTACTAATATGTTTGGTGGTTCACCTCCAACCCTGTTTTTCCCAAAGGCCCCATAATTTATATTACTCAATTTTATATAACTCCATGTCGCACAGAAACGCAACTACCATCTTAATGGAAAACTACCCATATACCACAACAATGCAATAAGAATATCTATTCATTTCTACCTAGAAACATTTGAGGAATGATTCAGAATTCAGTTCACAATTTTAACTACAAGTTACAGATTTTTAAAATCAACCATGCATTATTATAGTAATAATACAATTATTTCTAAATTATTTCAGTGTACTATTTATAAAGATTCTGATTGTAATATTTATTGTTCTACACAGATGTTCAGTGTTAACACTGTGCAGCCGTGTTAAACTTAATGTTCTTTTATTTACATTACAAAATATGTGCAGTATTGAAAATGAATTGGAAAATTTGGCATTATAACTAAATATTAGTATGGTGGCTGCTGGTGTATTTAAACCAACCAGACTTCATGCCAATTAAATAGTGTTATATTTTCATTATCTTTGTTGAATTCAACAGCTGTGCTGCATCAGATCATCAATCTAATTGTAATTTAACTTGCTGTATTTTGATTTGTGCACCTATAGAAACCCATAGGTCAATAACTCCACCCATCTGAAGATCTATTGCATATATTGTTTAGATCTACAATTACTGCACAGACCTAAAAATACAATGAAGAGATTACATGTGCATTATGGTTTAGCACTATGATTTACTAGTTGTGCAGAGGACAAAACTGCCAAAATTAGTCTGTCAGTTCACCAATGAAACTTGTGATCTCTTTAAGACATTGCCGTATCAGTTTTTGAAATAGCACATTTTAAAATACAGTAAAGTTCCAATTCAATTGAACCATCTGTAAATTCCAATATT
The DNA here is from genome assembly GCF_004010195.1 of Chiloscyllium plagiosum. Taxonomy (NCBI): domain Eukaryota; kingdom Metazoa; phylum Chordata; class Chondrichthyes; order Orectolobiformes; family Hemiscylliidae; genus Chiloscyllium; species Chiloscyllium plagiosum. The sequence continues at coordinate 49,253,524 of NC_057732.1, read as the reverse complement.
AAGAGTCCCTGCAAAACATTAAAAGAAAACTATGCTTTTCAAAGGAAGAGTGAAGTATGTATTCTTTACAGAATCATAGAATGTCTATTGAGTGGAAGCAGGCCACTTGCCAATATGTCCACACCGACCAAAGAGCATCCCACCCACACCCACCTTCTACCATGTCCCTATAACTCTGCAGTTTTCCATGGCTAATTCACCTAGCCTGTACACTTCTGGACACTATGGGTGATTTAGAATGGCCAATCCACCTAACCTGCACATCTTTGGACTGTGGGAAAATAAAAACACACCTGGAGGAAACCCATGCAGACACAGGGAGAATATGCAAACAAACAGACAGCTGAGGGTGGAATCCATGGCTAAACACTGAACCATCATTATTAGCTTTACGTCACGTTAATAATTTCATTTTGTTATCATTAGGCTTAAGCATACTGTATCAAATACAAAATTCATCTAATATGATCAGCAAAACTTTACATACTGTATCTCCTCCCTAAAGATGTCTGTTGTAGACAATGTTGGTACTTACAAGTCATAAAACATTTGGAGTTGAGCATCATGGATTACGACAGCATATATTCAGCCAAAGAGCTTCAGTTAAGTGTCAGCACCATAATTTTCTAAAATTCCAGAATCCAAGGCCAATTTAATAAGATATATATCATGGCTAGACTTCACTACTTTAAGGTTTCAGATCAATATTTAACAGAACAAAGTAACTACAGAGAAGAACAGTCAATTGAAAACATTTTGTCATAAAATAACTGCCTTAAGTAGGTTATCCACCCAAAAAGTAGCAATATTCAAATAAGCAGTTATGTATGGTATTGGATCTCCAACTATACATTTTAACTCACATCTAATTGGAGAAATCAATGCTGAATCAGATGAGAAGTCAGCTTTACGTATTACGTCATGGTTACGTTTCTCACAAAACATAGAAAATGTAGGCTGCACAAGCTCTTGGCAACCCTTTCGCCCATACCCAACTGCTTGGCAATTGTGGGTAGTAACTAGACTAACTACATGACAAGAAGGGCCAGTAATCAAGATTTTAGATCTTAAGATGCTGTGTTACATCCAAGTGAGGTGCAAAATCAACGTCCCTATTTTAACCTCCTCAGTCTGGTGCAAAAACTTTAGATAATGTTTAGCACAGAGCCACATCACACTCCAATTAAAACATGACTTGTTATTAAAATTAAGAAGCCAATTACAAGGTTTGCTTGAATGAAGAAAGAGGAATGATATTACTGACTAACCCTAAGAAAAGCAATAAAACAATTCAGTAAACAATAGAAAAGGTCAATATTTGAGAGCTGGGAAAGCCTCTAGCACAAAAAGATCAAGAATAAGCAGGTTCAAAACATCCTTCGAAACCTTCAAATGGTAGGTTTGACCTGAGACTCATGGTTGTTTAACTAATGAGTGTATCCTGATCTGTCAGGAAATTTGTAGATATCTTGGAGTTCATTGTGGAGGGAGGAACAATGGGAGAGAGAGTGCAACAGCACAAGCAAGAGAGACAGCCTGATGGGTAGAAAGTAGGGTCAATGTCTCAAGTCTGGGGAGTCAGTGGACTCAAAGCATTAACTCTGCTTCCCCTCCCCACCCCCCACCCACACCCCCACAACAGATGTACCAGATCTGCTGAGTTCCAGATTCCCAGCATCCACAATTCTTTGCTTTATCTCAAGACTGGAGAGTGGCTAATACCTGTGCCTTTATTTAGAAAAGCTGCAAATAGAAGTCTGGGAACTATAGAACAATGAGTCTGACATCAGTGGTGGGTAAGTTGTTGGGTGGAATTCTGAAAGACAGGATTTGCATACATTTGGAGAGGCAAGGACTGACTAGGGATAGTCAACATGGCTACATGCATGATAAATAATGTCTCACAAACTTGACTGAGTTTTTCAGAGGACGTGACCAAAAGGTAAATAACGACAGAGTGTTAGACGTTCTTGACATGGACTTTATCGAAGCCTTTGTCAAGGTTCCACATGGTAAACGGGTTATAATATTATATCACATGGGATCCAGAAAGAGCTTGCCAATTGGATACAAAATTGGCTTGATGATAGGAGACAGAGGTTGGTGTGATGGGTTATTTTTCTGAGTGCAGGCCCATGACCAGTGTGGCAGTGTGTCACAGGATTCAGTATTGGGCCCACTGTTCTTTGTAATTTTACAAAATGATTTGGATGAGAATATAAGAAGCACAGTTAGTAAGTTTGAAGATGACACCAAAATTGGTGGTTATAGTGGATGTGAAGAAGCTTGTCTGAGGTTTCAAAAGGGATCTTGATTAACTGGGCTAATGGGCTAAGGGGTGACAGATGGAGTTTAAATTTAGATAAATGTAAGGTAATGCATTTTGGTAAGACAAACAAGGGTAGGACTTGCAGTTAATGGTCAGGCCCTGGGAAATATTGCTGAACAGAGACACCTAGAGGTTCAGAACATAGTTCCTTCAAAGTGGCGTTCCCAGGTAAACAGGGTGATGAACACAGTTTTTGCCTTCTTGAATCAGTGCATGGAATATAGGAATTGGGATGTCATGTTGAGGTTGTACAGGACATTGGTGAGGCCACTTTTCAAGTACTACTTTTCGTTCTTGTTGCCCAGCTGTAGGAGGGATATTACTAAATTGGAAAGGGTGCGGAAGAGATTTACAAGATTGTTACCAGGACTGGAAGGTTTGAGTTATTAAGGGGAGGCTGGAGAGTCTGGATCTTTTCTCCCTGGAGCGCAGATTTAAAAAAGGGAACTTGTTAATTGGGCCAATGGGCTGAGGAGTGACAAATGGAGTTTTATTTGGATAAATAACAGATACTGCATTTTAGTAAAGCGAACAAGGGCAGGACTTATACAGTTAATGGTACAGTACAGTAAAAGCCCTCCTGATGAAGGGCTTTTGCCCAAAATGTTGATTTTCCTGCTCCTTGAATGCTGCCTGACCTGCTGTACTTTTCCAACACCATACTCTTGACTTTATACAGTTAATGTTAGTGCACCAGGTAGCGTTGTCAGACAGAGAGACAAAGGGTTCAGGTATGTAGTCTTTTTTTAAAAAACAGTTGTGTCACGGGTAGACAGGGTGGTTAAGGCAACATTTAGCATGCTTGCCCGCATTGCTCAGTCCATTGAGTATAGGACTTGGGACATCATGTTGAGGTTATATGGGATGTTGGTAAGGCCACTTTTAGAGTACTGAGTATAGTTCTAGTTGCCCTGCTATAGAAAAGATATTATTAAATTGGAGAAGGTTCAGAAAATATTTACCAGTATATTGCCAGGACTACAGGGATTCAATTATAAGGAGAGGCCGGATAGACTGGAACATTTTTCACGAGAGTGTAGCAGATTGACAGGCAACTTTACAGAAGTTTATAAGATCATGAGAGGCATGGATAAGGTGAATAGCAAGAATTTTTCCCAAGGGGAGGGGAATTAAAATTACGCCCACTAGTTTTGAAAGTGAGAGAAGAAAAATGTAAAAGTAAACTAAGGGGCAACTTTTTCAGAGGGTGGTTTCTACGTGGAAACGAACTGCTAGAGAAAATGGTAGATGTACGTACAGTTATAATATTTAAAGGGCATTTGGACAGGTACATGAAAAGGGAATGTTTATAAGAGTACAGGCCAAACGCTGGCAAATGGGACTAGCTTAGCTTGGGTTGCATAGAAGAGTTGGAGCAAAAGGGTCTGTTTCCATGCTGTATGACTATGCTTAATGGCTGCTGAAATAGTAGATTTCCAGCATCTGCAGTTTTCTTTTTTTATATAGCTGTGGAACAGTTTAAAATTAGAGTAGTCACCCTCTTAAAGTACAGAATTCTCTCTCTGAGGATTGAGTGTCTTTTGAAGTCTTTCCCAAACAGTGACAGAGGAAGGATCATTGAATATTTTTAAAGGCAAGGGTTAGAATGGTTTCCTCGATAGGCAAACGTCTAAGGGCATTGGGATAGGCAGGAAAGTGAAGTTGAGACCACAAACAGACCAGCTATGAAAGTGCAGCAGGCTCCAAGGGGGATGAGTGGCTATGACCTTCTCTTAATTTGTATGTTCATGTGTCAGTCTGATTCAGCGAGACAGAGTGGCTGAGGAACACAGCAGAATCAATAGCAAGGATGCAGAATTTGTTGAAGGGATGAAAATAAAAAAAAGAGACTCTGGGCTCAATGCCAATCTGGGCACAAATTCCATTTGTTTTAAGGAGCATTTCTTTTCTACTCAAGTTTTCTGTCAAACTCACTCACATACAGAGTATAAACTCTGACATGAATGGCAAGCATTCTAGAGTGCAATTTCTTAAAACTTTTCGCACTAAATCAGCAATATACTTGTCAGTAGTAATTTTATTAATAAAGTTCATAATTGGTATATCAGAAAAAAGGTAACGAGTATCAAGTAATCTGATTTTAAATAACTTAAAAACAAAGCTATACAAAACCATTTACGAGGTACATTGGAATGCAGTAGTCAGTTTCTTAGGAAGCAGGAAAAGAAAGTTTTTAAGACCTATCAATACTCTTGCACCTAAAAAAACCACAAAGACAAGCAAGGAGCACAATTAGCAGCATATTGCAACTGTCATTATATCTGAGCAAGGAGGTGGGATAGGGCAATGAGGCAACTATAATGGAAGCATAAAGGAGAATGAAGACAAGATACTGTGCCATTGTTGCTGTCCAAGATGATGTTGCTCACACCAATGACAAAAGCAATGCTAATGAAACTAAATATCTCCAGCTTATATAGACTCAGCTTTCAGCCTATCTGGAAGCCTAAAATTATAATTAACCTCGTAACCTTTGACAAAGCCTCAAAGCTCCCAATCATCTAAGGGGATCAAAATTGATCACTGAGCCAAGGTCTCACAGAAAGACCAAAATGGTACGCTTTGATTTGTAGTTAACTGCTGCAAGAATACAACTCGGTCTAGCTATAGCTTCATAATGTTGGTCATGGACTTTTAAAGCGCGATTCACCATAATGCCCAAACCCATAATTCACAGTGGCATCAATTATTTTGCAATACAGTCTATAGAGCTTCTGGTGAAGTTGTAGGTTAAAAGTCTACAATATAATGCTGCACTTCAAATACATGTTCAATACCCAAAAACAAATTATCTTTTCAAAAAAAAAATTACTTTCTTGGAAAAGGATCAATATAGTTTGAAAGACATTCATCATTTCAGTTCACCAAGCACACAGGTGTAAAAGAATGTTCTATGCATTGGTCTTAAGTGGACAGATCTCAGATAAGGATTAATGATAGCATCTTAGTAACTGGTGAGCAAGCCCTATTACATAACACGAAAACTAGAAATGAGTCATTACATTTAAAAAGAAACAAAACAAAAATGAAATGATTCACTGGGATAAACAGGGATAGAAGTGCATTGATTTGTCACTCAATACAAAATCCTTAAAAAAAAAATCATTTTTGCATGGATAATATCAACAATGGTAGAATTTTTTTCATTGCACTTAATTACTAAATGACATGAATATAAAATGTGTAATTTTCCTTCTCAGAATGCCTAATACACATTCTTTTCAAATGTGTAAACCTTTCAAAACGATAGAGGTAACCTACGTCTACAACAAGATCATCCGATGGACAACTGCAGGTTAAATTCAAACCCACGTAATGTTAGCTAACATTTTGTTCCGAAAATGTTTTTCATTTGGCTCTGATAAAGCAGAAAAGGTTCACACAATTAGCTATGCAAAACATGACTGAGCTTTATGAAAATCATGTCTCCTTGAAAAGTGAGAAAGAACTTTCAATGAGAAACAACTGCATTGCCTGGAAACAGGACATTAAATTTTAAAAAAAGAAATTCCACAACTTTGTGTTAAATCCATTCCAACAGCTTTAGAGGAGAAACAAAAATATCAAACTGTGTTTAAAATGGACAAATGATAAGTGGTACACTACAAAATTGATGCTGATAGAATCTCAGATTCTAACAGTGAAAAATCACTCAAAAAGAATAACTACACCCTTCAAACTAAAAAAGGAGCCCACAAACTCTTTCGATTTATACTGAAAATGGGTAGCAAGCAATTTTTCATTATAAAACAATTCCAGAAATAATGTAAAGAAGCAAAATTTCTAAACTGGGCTTGGCCATTAAAAACACTGAATAGGAAACTCAGGTTTTTTAACTAAGTCTGAGTTGCACTTTTTTGCATTTTTTGGAGGGTTTTATACCATAATGCCAAGCACATTTTCTCATCATACCTTATAAACTCACCTCATTAACTACTTACCTGACCCATTTGGCATTAGTCATATCTTATTCCAGCCCTTCCATACCACATGCCATTTCCAGAACAATTCACCACTCAGCAGATATTCACGAAAACAGAAACATTCCTTGCAGCTGTGCTATCTTTAAAGCCACTATGCACCTGGATGAACAATGACATTCTGAAGCTGCCTGTTCATTGGCAGACAGAATTCGAAGATGATGGAGAAGGGGAAAATGACACTGATTCTACAACAGGGATTTGGAGACACTGGTCAAAGGAATGGTGCAAACGAGAAAGCACCTCCCAGAGAACCAGCAGAGGAGATCACGTCACCAGACTCTGGCAGCCTGGTCAGAGATCAGAGTCAAAACGTGCCGAAAAGCACAGCCAGTCAGGCATCATCTGAGGAGCAGTAGAGTTTTGAGCATAAGCTTTTCATCAGGAATGTGATCACTTTCTCCCTAGTCAGAGATCATTACCTGGGCCAATGCCAACTCCACAGTGCGAAAAGATGACAAGCAGTGACAGAAGGTCAAAGAACTTGGCCATTTGCTACAATAAATGCCACATAGTCTTTTCTCTTCCACCTCCCACTTCATCCATTTTGCCACTGTACCCATCCCACAACAACGCTCATGCTATACCATTCACATTACTGCTTGCAACATTTTCCCCTCACTTTCTCTCTCCCTTCATACCAACCACTCAACACCAACCCAGCACATCCTTGTTGCTGCCTACCTTGGAACACCTTAACATGTGTCAAGCATCTGCACTAGCAGTAGCCGTCATGCCATCCACTTTCATTTCACTCAATTTCTCTCATCATAGAAGAAGAAAGCCAATAACAGTGCAGAAAGCCTGTATGGTTGGGCAGTTATGAAATATTAGGCTCCACACCCCATACGAGGAGCCCTTACAAGGAGATGACTGGGAGAACTCCTATGGGGATGCTCAAATATCCATATCCCACCAGCTAATTAAGAACCACTCTTCATTCCACTGTAACTCATATCAATCCCATTGCTGGTGTCATCCATTTCACTCCATTTCTAAACATTGGCAGTTACAACTTTTCCCTCTTTATTACTGGGATATCCAGGACCTCGGGAAAGAAATAACCACCTCTGCCCAAAATCACCTACTCAACTCATGGTGAAAAGCCAGCTCCTTTAGAAGTCAACTCTTTGACCAGTGATGGTGAGTCCACCAAGGTGTAGAATCAACGAAGTTGCCTCCTACATCTCCCCACCACCTCAAAAACAGACATCTCTATGGGTACATTAGACTGAAGAAATATAGTACCACAATCCGGTCAGCATCTTACTGCAACAGTTCCATAGCTGGCCAAAGAAGTAACACCCTAGGCCACTTACATCTGGAGGCTTGTTGGAGATCAGGATGGAAAGGATCCGGTTTTGTTTGCAATGAAGGACCTTGTCCACATGCACAGGGCACACTGGAACATAGTTGTACATGCAGTGTGTTTGCTGCATAAACCGTAAGAACATGGTGCAGCTGTGAAAGTGACATAGCACATTGCTGTGCAGCAAGATGTACTCCCCTATGACTGAATACTGCTGACCAGAAAGGCAAGCTGTTTGGTTTTCTAGATGCAATAACTGGTATGGCAAGGCAAGAATAGTGCTAGCATGCAAGCAGGTGCTAAGTGAGGAAGCAAGCAGTCCTGGGATCCAGCCTGATTCAAACCTTCAGCTGAGTCCTTCAACACAAAATGCCCATTGCCTCAGGTTCTCAATGGTTGCTGCCAGCATGCCCTGCAATACTAGTCTGTGTTTCTAGAGCTCCCTGCTAATGAATCTAAGAGGTGCCATGATGGTCATAAGGAGTTGGCAAATGTGGCTGCCACTGTCTCCAATAAGGGGTGTGACTGGTGCCTGTAGATTTTGTCCTGAGATGGCACTTGGTCCTAATGAACATGGAGGACCTTCGGAGCAAGCTATGAGTGGATGTTGACAGATATCTGCTCAGATCCACACAATCTTGTTGGCATCTATCTTGTTTGACATATTTGGTGGGACAGAAAGCTGAATATCAATTTGGCAAGTTTGGTAATTAACGAGGTGTTAAACAAACAATAATGCCTCTTTACTAGCAACTTACTGCTACATAGCAAAAAAAAAACTCGCTGTGTGTTTTTGTTAAGCACAGAGATAGAGCAAGACCAGCAATGCAAACTTCTTGTCCCATCCTTCCACAAAATTTTGCTTCAGCCCATTTCTCCCAGGACCCTATAAAGATTAAATTCATTGTGTACAAAATCATAAATAATACAAGGAGCTGTGAAACCATCCAAAATAATTGTCAGAACTGTCAAGTGAATATGTAATGGCCTTACAATACCAAGTGGGATCTCAGATCATATTCAGTAAATAACTCAACTCATCACATTTAAAACTCCTAAAAGATCCATATTTTGTTCCATTAGCTTCTTTTTGCTTCAGCATCTTCCATTTTGCCACTTAATCCCTCCTATATTCTGACATATCACAAATTTTCCTTTTTGTTTTACTTCCTTTCTCTATACTAATATAAGATCTATTACATCACTAACTTCTTCCAGTTCTACTAAAAGGCCATCAACCCAAAATGTTAATTGAATAGACCTTTATTTTTTGCAGAATATGGAAGAGTCCAAAGACCTGGATATGGAATCTCTACCCATTTACAATAGACCCCAATTTGTGTGGCAAGGGAAAGGAGGGCAGATCATGAATCACAGACAGGAAACTCAAACTCGGGCAGGGCATTTTAAAATAATGCAGAACTCAAAGGGATCTACTTTTTAGCTTTTCTAAAACTCTGAAGTCACAAATCCCAAATCTATGGAGCAGATGTAAACGCTTGTGACAGATGGATATGTTTAAGTGTAATGATCTAAAATTTTCAAATCTTCATCTCTTTAAAACATGGAATAAAAACAGCTGTAGCTGCCAGGTGTGATTAAGAGAAAAAGTATAGGTTGTCTGGTGTAGGACAGAAAACAAATTACTATGTGTTGGTGCACAGAAATTAGAGGGAGTAGGCCATTCAGTCCTTCGAGACTATGCCCCCATTCAATTTGATCATGGCTGATCATCTATCTTAATGCTATATTCTCACTGTCTCCTCGTACGCCTTGATGTCTTTTAAATCCAAAAAAAGTATGTATCTCTTTCTTGGATATATTCTACAGCCTTCAAATGGTAGAGAATTCCACAGTTTCACTATCCTCCGAGTTAAGATAGGTTTTCATTATCTTGGTCCTAAATGATTGACACAATGTATCTGGAGACTAGAACCAGGAGACACCATCTCTCTAACCAAGGAAAATATCCAAATATCCTCCTCACGGCTAGTCTGTCCAGCCCTGTTAGCATTTTGTATGTTTCAATCAGATCACCTCTTACCTTTCTTAACTCTGATTCAAAATCGAGCATGCATTCACTGCTCTTTCCTCATTAGAACTGCTAACTGTGGTATCAGCCTTATGAACCTCTGCTGCACTTCCTCTCAGGCAAATATGTCATTTTAGGTAGGGTGACCAAGTCTACATACAATACTCCTGGTGGAGTCCTATCAAGGCCCTGTACAACTCCACTAAGATACCGCTACTTCTGAACTCATTTCCTCTTGCAAAACTCCATTTACTTTGCAAACTGGTTGCTGAACCTGCCTCATCAACAAATGTAAAAGAACCAGCTCTCTCTGTATATCCTCACTCCCCAATATAGCATCATTTAAATGAAACTCTGTTTCTCACCAAAGCATATAACTTCACATTTAGTCATGTATTGCATCTGCTATGTATTTGTCTACTGACTCAATTTGCCTAAAATCAGCTTGAAGCCTCCTTGCATCGTCCTCACAACACTGCTCAATTTTACGTCAATGAACATGAAAATGTTGCATTTGATTCCCTTTTCCAGGTAGTTTAATCTTGAATAGCTGGGGCCTAAGCATTGATCCTTGTGTGCCCTACTAGTCACTACCCACCACTTGGATAAAGATATATTTATTCTCCATGCTGCTTCCTGTCTGTCAGTCAATCAATTCTTGATCCATGCCAATATATTACCCTCTGGTCCATTTACTTTAACTCTGCCTACTAGCCTTTTATGAGGGACCTTCTTAAAGCCTTCTTAAAATCCAAATACAGCACATTCACTGGTCCTCTAAGTTACATCCTCAAGAAACTCCAGTAGATTTGTGAAACATGATTTACCTTTCCTAAACCCATTCTGGCTTTGTCCAATCCTATTAATACTTCCCAAATACACTGATGTTACATCTCTTATAATAGACTCTTGCTTTTTCTTCACTACTGAAGTGAGGCTAAATAGTTTGTAATTCTGATTTTTTTTAATTCTCCACCTCCTTTTTAAAATAATGGTGTACACTTGCCACCTTCCAAACTGTAGGAACTGCACCACAGTCTGGAAGATGACCACCAATGCATTCAATATTTCCAGGGCCACGTTTTGTTTTAGTACTCTGGGATGCAGATTACCAGTCCCTAAAGATTTGTCAGTCATCAACCCGATTAAATTTCCCCAGCAGCATTTTCTTACTAATACTGATTCCCTGCAATTTTGCCCTCGTACTAGAGTGTTAGTTCCTTAAAGAGTTTGAGGTTATTTGTGCCCTCTTTTCTAAAGACTGAGCCAAACTATGTGTGCAATTATTCTGTCATTTCTTTATGATTTTTCCCAGCTTTTGTAGACTCTTACATTTGTCTTTAGTCAACTTTTTCTCTTCACATAATCTATGTAAACTTTGATGGTCAGTTTCTGTGTTACCTGCAATTTTACACTCATTTTCCCCAACTTGATTAATTTTTTTGTTATCTTTTGCCGAATTCTAAAATGCTCCCAATCCTTAGGCTTACCATTTGTTCCTGGCAATTTTACATGTCTCCTCTTTGGATCAAATACTATTCTCAATTTCTTTTGTGAACCATGGTTTTGTCCTTTATTTTAGTGCCAGACAAAAAAAGAATAATTCTGAAGACGTGCTATTCTGAGTAAGGGTCGGTGGACATGAAACTTTAACTGTGCTTCTGTCACTTCTGGTATTTTACATGATATTGGTCAAAACTCACTTCCACAACCACATCACATTCTTCAGGGACTGCCTCAGACTAAGACTCACCCCACATGGATTCCAACTGAAGTTTCATCCTTTGCGTTTTGAATCCAATCAAGATCACAAGTATCTCTGATGTACAATACTCCTCAGACAGCAGTTCTTACTACATTCAGAGATCCACACTCAGTGCCATGCATCGTCATATGCACATTCTCAACCTCCATCCATTAGCACTGCCTCATGCTCACTCGGAGTTGCCCTGTTGTCTCTAGTTCCACCCCAACTCATTCAATGTTCTAGCAAGAAACATTTTCTTTTCCTTTCAGGCATGAAGGATTGCAAGATGCAACACTTAGAGATACCCACGCCCCTCTGGAACATTCCTCCCCTCCCCTCCCCTCTCACTCCATCCCCTCTAACCTTCTCCTGACAGTCTCCTTACTAGTTCCCATCCTTGGTAACCCTACAGCTATGTCTCTGTAATTGCTAATATTATATAACTGTTCACATCTATTTACTTACACTGCTAATTCATCTACTTTATTGAAAATGCTCCATATGTAAAGACACAAAGCCTTTAAACTTGTCTTTTTAACCTTGTTAGTCATCAACGCTCTATTTTGCATTCTGTCTCCTATTTTTTAGCCCCTGCTTTTTCTGAGTCACTTTTGCTTCTAACATTTCTCTTTTGTTTCTATTCTTCTTTATCCCTCCTCTAATTGCCTGCTCAGATTTTCATTCCCCTGCGTGTCTAGTTTAGCTATCTCAATACATTTCTTTGTTGATATTTCCCAAGGGCTGTTATTATAGCAGAGAACATTATGAATGCTTGACGGTGTTTCAAAAGCTTCAATAGTAATTATCGCAGTAGTGTTGCAAAGTACACATTGATTCTCAGTTTCAAGACTACGAGATGAATTGCTTTTGACATAGCTCAAGAATAGAGCTTTGTTTTAGTACAGCTTAAACACAAGGGCCTTTAAAACATTGAGTTGATTTCATGATCGGCAGTGGGTTTTTTTCAGTGTTAATTGTACATTAATGAGAGCTCACTTTAAATTGTTAGTTGTTTTTTCCCATCCCAGTACAAATGCTAAAACCTATCAATCATGGATATGGAGTGACTGGCTATGGAGATTTCATAAGAATTATCAGGCGTCATGCTGGTTGTTATACACCAAGCAAGACCCCCTCAAAATACTTTAACAAGGTAGCCTACACCCTAACTTTTTCTTATTTTAAAGGTAGATGTGAAGTAGATATTCTAGGTGTGATGCAGCTGGTCAAATCACTCAGCTTTAAGCAAAACAGTTCATTTAAACACTATATTTGAAACATGAACAAAAGAAAACAGAATCACAAATAACTTCATGATTGGAAAACTTAACTGATTCGATACAGTAACTTAACTAAGGAGCTGTTCCAATTCCCGTAACATCACATAAACATACTCCTTGGCAAAAGGGAAACTCAAAAGCAGGTTCTTACAGGCAGGAGAGATTTCAGAGAGAAAAGCCAGTCAAGAAACATCTGCTGAAGCATGGAAACTTTTCTTGCTGCAGCAGCTTCTGCTACAGATAAACCAGCAGCTTCCCTCTTTTGCATCTAAACTGCATTACAAAAAACCTGAACTGGGAAAACTGGCCACTCCCCTGCCATTGTTAAAATAGACATTGCAGAACCTCCACCTTTATTAACTCTTGAAAAAAAACCAAGGATAACATAACCTTGTTAAAGTGACAGCATCATGGCATGGTAGAAAGTGAGTGGGAGCGTGCAAGAATTCGCATGGAGGTGGGTTGACAGTAAAAGGCTACAAGTCAGCCAAACAACGTTTCATACAATTGGGCGGAAGTCCAAGAGAACCAAGGAAACTGTCAACACAGTTCAGCATCACACTCTCTCTAACACACACGCACACACAACACTGAGTGTCCTTTAAATTAAAGAGAGTGTGCTAAAGAAATTTCCCCACTCAAATGACTTGCCATAGCAGTGAAAATTCAGTCCCATGATTTTTTTCTCCTCTTTACAAATACTGCCTAACTTGCTGAATATTTCCAAAATGTTCAGCTTTTATCACAAATCATCTCGAATATGGCAATTCACAGCCCACCTCTTCCACACATTCTGGAGAACATGGAGATAAGTAAATTTCCTGACTGACCAGCAAGTGCTAATGATCTCACTGTGCTTTTGGAATTTCTCTATGCAGTGATCATCATACAGAACCTTTTTATTTAAAAAAAAAGAGAATGTATGGCATTGTAAATACAACATTATTTCACTGCTCGTGCAATTAAAGCAGTTTGATCAGCTCACCTGAAGGAAAGCGAGGACATATCGAATACAATATGCATCAATAGAAGGGTTTCAGAAATTTATGTTAGCTAATCAACAAGAAAATATTGCTACCATAGTCTGCAATGCAGAGTCTTCAGAATTTGATGAGCAAGGCTCTCATCCCAATATTAAAATCTTTATCACGTGAAACTGGTTATCCATCTTGTTTTGATTTTAATTACTATTCCAAGGGAAACTTGTCTTGTAAACATTATAGCCAGAAGCATAACATAGATGAAATTTATGACAATAATGTAATTCAGAGGGAGGAAAAATTCAATGCATTAAAATTGTGTTAATACAGCATCTAGCAAGTTCACACATGCAATATTTTCCCTAAAATTTCTGTCCATCTCTGTTTAGCACAGTCAGGTGTTTCATTACTGCATTTAATATTTTACTTAAACTACTGACTCTAAAATACAATGAATTCAATTAATCATTGCATAAATACAGGCAAACCCAAAACAAGCAAAAAAAAGTAAAAAAATAAAATGAAATTTTAGGATGTGGAATGCATTTTTTTTTAATTTCCTCATATAACATCAGCTAATCTATAAAAATCAGCTAAAAGCTGCATGGCACTAGACCTGCTTTGTGGATTTCACTGCTGGTGGTCTGTTCTGGACTCTAAGTGACCCTTGACCATACTCAACCAACATTTGCCCAAACTCCCAATGCCCAAAACACCCTACTGAAATCCAAATTCTAGCACAGTCAGAGCTGCCAGATTTGACAGAATTTATTTGCATTGATAAATACAATCTATATTTGTGCTCATGATGGTGACACTATTTCACCGCAAGCCCTCATAAAAGAACTCCAGGTGGTTAAGTGACTAGAGTTAGAAACTCACTCACTGCTCCTGGAGTGATGCTTCAACTATCTAGACACCCCTGCCTCACACTAATCCTGCAAGTCAACTTTGCAGCAAGGGACATCAGGTTCCTTCAATTATTGTCAGCTTTGAATGCTAAACATCAACATCAAGATCAGTTTTTCTCAGAATTGTTATGCTGCAGAAGGAAGCCATTCACCCATCATGTCACTTGCTCCCCCAATGAGCATTATGGCTTAACTGAATTCTCATGCCTTTTCTCCACATAACCCTATTGTTAAAATATGAATAATTTTCTCATTTTTATTCACTGAACATCCAAGAACTGTCACTGTTTTGTGCCATCAATTGCAATTATTTCTTAAAATGCATTAAAATTCATCAATCCTACCTTCAGGAGGTCTCAGAGACTTTTTATTTTGTGAACACCATCCAACAGGGTGTAAATCAGCAGTCATGACATCACACCAAAAATCTGCCCTGCGATCATCTCCATATCCACTGTAGCGCAGGAGTAAAAGCTGACCACATGTGGTAATGATTGTTGCTACCCAATAGGTGTCAGGATTATTTTTATTAGCAACTTCCAACTTCATCCCTGGCTGGAAACTACTCTGGAGGCTAACCTCAACCTGCATTAAAACAAAATGCCAATCATTTAGTAAGTTAATTGTAACTAGTTATGTTCAGATTCAGTTTATGGCAGGCAATGGCTAAACACAATCACCCATAAAAATACTGCATAATAACATGAATAGAAACAAATCTTTTCATCCAGAAGTTCAATGCTGACATTTATTATCTATCCAAACCTCCTCTCACCCTTCATCATGAGCTTCTATCAATATAGACTCCTTGCTCTGGCATGTACTGATCAAGCTTAACCAAAAAGAGGAAGATTTTTCTCTCAGAGGGTTGCGTGTCTTTGTAACTCCTTGCCACAGACAGCTGTGGGGACAGAATCCTGGGTTGAGCCAGGGGAAAGAGGGGAGGATTCTTGATCAGTCAGGGAATCAAGGGTCGTAGGGAAACAGCAGGAAAGTGTATGTGAGAAGTGTTGTATCAGGCATGATCTTATCGAATGGTCAAGCAAGCTCAAAGGCGCAGAATAGCTTACTCCTGTTCCAATTTCTTATGGTCTTTATCCTAAATGCATCAATGCTACTCATCCAAACCAATCCCTGTAGTACTTAGTTCCACATCCTTATCATCGCCTAAAGAAAGTTTCTTCTGAATTTCTTAAGGGTAACCACACTATCATACTTCAAGGCACTAATTCTTGGCTCTCCCACAAGTAAAGTCATCTTTTGTATGTTGATCTTATGAACCTTTTTGATTATCTTAAAACACCTCTACCAGGTCACCCCAAATCTTCTCTTTTCTGGTTCAGCTCCAGTATGTTCAATCTTTCCCAATATGTAACCTCATTGTTATGGCATCACTTGAATAACTTTGTTTTACACCTTCTATAATATTTCCATGTTCTTTTTATAATATGGAAATGAGAAGTGTTCATACCACGAAGGTCTGATCTAACCAAGACCTGTGTAAATTTAAACTGAAAAGGACTGCAGATGCTATAAATCAGAAACAAAAATAAAAATTGCTGGAAAAGCTCAGCAGGTCTGGCAGCATCTGTGGACAGAATTCAGAGTTAATGTTTCAAGTCAAGTGACTCTTCATCAGAACTCCTGCTTATCAAAGACTTTTAATAATCTGAACAAATTACATTTGTGCCATCACACTTGTTTATCATTTGCACTGTAGTGAAGGGAATGGAATGGAATGGAATAATTCAATAGGGTTTGTCATGCATTTTGAGGCCAAACAAAGAGAGATCCAATAACAAAAGATTTTATAATGGAGTTTAACCTTAATTAAGATGGTGACTTAATAATTTTTTTATGTAGTTGTTGTGCAAGCCACATATGACAACACCTTTTGACCTGACATCATATTACAATGTACTCATTAGGCTTTAGATAAGCCTGAACAATCAATATGGGGCCACAGGCACCCAGAACATGGTCCATGAGACTTTCACAAAAAGATTATATATAAAGTATTAGCCCTATTTCCACACTGAAAATCTATAGTTCCATAAAATGTGACACTGCATTTGAACGCGAAACAAACTTTTTAAATTTTCAAAGTACAATTAATCGCAATTTTCAAATTAAATTAAAATTGAGCATGCACTACTCTGCTTTTAAATTTTTAATGGGATGGGAGCTTGGTTAACAAGCCCAAGATTTTTGTCCGTTATTAGTTTCCCTAGAGCAGGTTGTGGTAAACTGTCTTCTTAAATCACTGCAGTCCATGCAGTGCAGGTAAATCCTGCTGTTAGAAAGGGAGTTCAAGGTTTTTGCCCCAGCAACAGTGAAGAAATAGTAATACAGTTCCAAGTCAAGCTGTTGCAAAGCTTGGAGGGGAACTTTAAAGTGATATTGAAGAAACCTTGGTGAGTGGATGTGCACCAGTTGGATGGAGTGAACATTTAAGGCAAAGGATGGGTTGCCAACAGACAGCTGCTTTGTCCTGGATGTTGGGACAGCTTTGAGTGTAACAAATAGCACTTCGATAGCTGCTGCCAGTTGATATTATGCCTCCAGTGCTCAGACTAAGTAAAAATATTGACCAGTTTTAAATGCAAGCTCAGAATTTGCTCATATACACATATAATGCTTGGCGCTGTTGTACTGGGCGACATTAGTCACTCTCTCTGACCTAATTTTACAGCTCTTACATCTTAGAACTGCAGAGCTATTGCATTGGAAAGTTA
Source organism: Chiloscyllium plagiosum (assembly GCF_004010195.1). Taxonomy (NCBI): domain Eukaryota; kingdom Metazoa; phylum Chordata; class Chondrichthyes; order Orectolobiformes; family Hemiscylliidae; genus Chiloscyllium; species Chiloscyllium plagiosum. The sequence continues at coordinate 49,236,200 of NC_057732.1, read as the reverse complement.
AGATAGATAACGTAGTAAGTTATAGTTGTGACTTTCTGGCATTCTCTCTTTTAACTGAACTGCAGGCCACTGCTGTTTCCACTTCAGCACTGGAAAACCTCCTATTGGGCCTGCAGCTTCGAGATCCTGCCTGTTCTGTTTGGGCAATGAGTTTGGCCATTAATTGTGACCCAATTTGATTGTAAAATTCAGTCCCTATTATCTCCGACAATCAAATAATTTATTTTGGCTCTGTAGATACTATATACACCCAAAGTATCTAGAAATTTTCCAACATATCAGAAAAACACTCAAAGCATATTTGGTAAAAAGACCAAAAAGACAAACTCAATATATTGTTGGAGTGGATTTCATCTGCATGACATCCTGTTGTTTGGTTTAATTTTATTTCCATTTTAACAGTCTTTAATAGACCCACAAAAAAGCTATTTACACAAAAGTGAATATATTTAGTTTACTTTGCTATTGCTTAATTTTTGATTAGTAGAGTGTACACAGCACTTTAAGTGTCACTTACTAAAAATAGCTCAATTAATCTCTGATAATATACTTTATGGCAGTGATTCATTTAATTAAATAGCTCTGGTGCAAACCCACAAGACTGAAGCTTCCACAATTATCCACAACCAAAAAGGTTACCTTGAACACTCTACCAACAATTTTATTTCAGCTGATAAATATTTTAATAAATACATTAAATGTTGGTTGTAGTTGTAAACTTTACACACCAAGTTCACAAGGGAAATGCCATGTCGGTGGGAGAGTAGTTGAATATACATTATACAATTTATGACTTTACATTATTACAAGTAGAATGTTGTTTTCAGCAGATTACTAGAAAATTAAATGCACACACTACATTAACCTTTAGTCACAGAACCATAAATAATGTTGACTGTATTTTTAATTAAATCATAGCAAAAAGGTACATCGATTTAGGTTTTTATTTAAAACATATTTGAGTAACTGCTGCTGTTCCACCATAAAGATAAGCATACTGTATAGTATAGAACAACCTACCTTTAAAAGGTTATTAATTATAAACTACAGATTGGGGGCAACACTATATTGGGCATTAATTTCATTATATTTCAAGAACCAACATACATACATGTTTGAACGAGTTGTGGGGTGCAGGACTTGCACCAGTTTCTTCAAGATAATCATCCCAGTTGAAGTCAAGGTCCTCACCTCCAGAGCCGACATCTGTTTAAAACAAGATGAAGCTGATAAGTAAGTTTACCTTATTTAAACTGAAGTACCACACAGTTACCCTTCAACACATTTTTCTACCCTATGGGCTGTACTTGAAATAGTCCACCTATCAAAAGCAAAATTCTCTAAAGATCATAATGTTAAGATAAAGAGTATTATCACTGTTGTGAAAAGGGGTTTGATGATTTTCATGAATTTCAAATCATTTGACTCTGCAACTGACTGGAACTCTGAGTCAAGTACAAAAATCAGCAATATTTGTACATATTGTTGACTATAAAACTGAGTTTGAGGTGATGCAGTAAAAAACTTGCAACTAGACTGAAAGAAAGTGCAAGGAGGAAGAGTTATGAGCAAGGAATGAACTTTATATAATTTACAGTTAGAAAACAAGGACCTCATTAAACACAGCTTATTTAAACACAGATATTATCTACCAAAAATGGTGAAAGAAGCAATCATTTATGTGTCACAATGGCATAGGTAATACACTAGTTTGTGAACCCAATCAGGATTAGAGGTATTTCTGAGACGTATAACTCTCGTCAGACAGCTGCGCCTGTCACAACCTGAGATCCACACTCAGTGCCATATGACATCACATGCACAAGGTCAAACTTTCTATCCTTCAGCTCTGCCTCACACGATCTCGAATCTGCCCAGTCCCAAGTGCTATTTTATTTATCATCTTAGAGTCATAATCATACAGCAGTGCAGCACAGAAATAGACCCTTTAGTCCAACTCGTCCACGCTGACCATATTTCATAAATAAACCTAGTCTCATTTGCCAGCATTTGGTCCATATCTCTCTAAACCCATCCTATTCATATACTCATCCAGATGCCTAGCCTCCACCACTTCCTCTAGCACCTCGTTCCATACACGCATCATCCTCTGCATAAAAAGGTTGCCCTTTAGATCCCTTTTAAATCTTTACCCTCTCATCTTCGACCAATGCCCTTGAATTCTGGACTCCCCCACCCAGAGGAAAAGACCTTGGCTACTCATGCCTCTCATGATTTATAAACCTCCATAAAGGTCACCCCTCAGGCTCCGATGCTCCAAGAAAAATAGCCCCAGCCTTTTCGGCCTGTCCCATAGCTCAAAGCCCCAACTCTGGCAACATCTTTATAAATCTTTTCTGAACTCTTTCAAGTTTTTCAATATCTTTCCTATAGAAGGGAGACCAGAATTGCACAAAGTATTCCAAAAGTGGCCCAACCAATGTCCTGCACAGCTGCAAAATGATCTTCCATCTCCTATACTCAATGCACTAACCAATAAAGGCAAGCATACTAAATGCCATCTTCACTATACTGCAACTTTACTTTCAAGGAACTATGAACTTTCACTCCAAGGTCGCTTTGTTCAACACTCCCCAGGACCTTACCATTAAAGATACACAAGTTCTGCCTGGTTTGCTATTCGAAAATGCAGCACCTCATGTTAAGGACTAGGTCAGACACCCACAAAACATTTAAAGAAAGTAGCCCGGACTCTAACTTTGCTAGTTGTTTTAAGCAGGTGTAACGTGAATATTACAGGAGTGATATAGTTTTAAACAAAACAGGATTTATTTGCAAGAGTATCGAATGAAGCACAAACAGAACAGAACAGAACAGAACAGAACACAAAATATCTTAACCTGTCCGAAAACCAAACAGATTACCATAACCTAATGATGCTGTTCCAAATACCTGCAACAATCCCAATAAACACCTCTTTGCAAAAACAAAGGAAAAAATCCCACAAAGGTTCTTACAGGAGAGATGTCAGAGAGAGGATCAGTGTGGGCCTGCTTCTTTGGGTCCAGCAGCTTCACAACTGACTGCCTGCTAAAACCAAACCAAACCAGAGAAAAGCTGAGCTGGGAGAACTAGCCACTCCCCTTTCATTGTACAAAAGTGTTTTTTTTTTTAATAGAAGCCTTTTGCCTGAAGCAGTATCTGTTAACTATAATCAAACTAGCCCTAAAACCATTCAAACCTAGACATCCTGGAGTCTCTGCGTTTACGAACCCTCTTGAAAAAAAAGGACAACAAAACTTGTTAAAGGAGCAGAATCGCCATACTCACATTTATCCAAATTAAACTTCACCGACCACTCATTGGCCTATTCACCCATCTGATCAAGATCCCATAGTTAACCTTCTTCACTTTCCACTACAGCTCCAATTTTTGTGTCATCTGCAAATTTACTAACCGTACCTCCTGTGTTCACATCCAAATCATTTATATAAATGACATAAAGCAATGGACCCAGTACAAATCCTTGTGGCACTCTGCTGGTCACAGGCCTCCAGACTGAAAAGCAACCCATTCTCTGCCTTCGACCTTTGAGCTAGCTGTGTCCAAATGGCTAGTTCTCCTTGTATTCCATGCGAGCTAACCTTGTTAAGAAGTCATCCATGAAGAACTTTGTCTTATGTCTTACTGAAGTCCATATAAATCAAATCCACCACTCTGCCTTCGTCAATCCTCTTCATTACTTCTTCAAAAAATTCAATCAACTTCCTAAGACACGATTTCTCAAGCACAAAGCCATGCTGACTATCCCTAATCAGTTCTTACCTTTCCAATTACATGTGAATCCTGTCTCTCAGGATCCTCTCCAACAAGGGGCAGCACGGTGGCTCAGTGGTTAGCATTGCTGCCTCACAGCGCCAGGGACCCGGGTTCAATTCCCACCTCAAGAAACTGCCTGTGTGGAGTTTGCACATTCTCCCAGTGTCTGCGTGGGTTTCCGCCGGGTGCTCCGGTTTCCTCCCACAGTCCAAAGATGTGCAGGTTAGGTGAATTGGCCATGCTATGTTACTCGTGGTGTTAGGTGCACTAGTCAGGGTAAATGTAGAGGAATGGGTCTGGTCGGGATGCTCTTCAGAGGGACAGTATGGACTTGCTGGGCCGAAGGGCCTGTTTCCACACTGAGGAATCTAATATAATCTAATCTAAACTTGTCCACCACTGATGTCAGGCTCACTAGTGCATACATCCCTGGCTTTTCCTTACCACCATTCTTAAATGGTGGCACATATTAGTGAGTCTCCAGTCTTCTGGCACCTTGCCTGTGGCGGTTGATGATATAAACATTTAGCTCTACTGCCACTCCAGGCCTCAGCCTACAAATTGGCCCATGCTCACTCTACCGTGCTCTGGGACTCGGCCCACTCAGGCTCCAGCCGTGAGGCATTTCCCTTCATCTCTCCTCCATTTTCCAGGTGGGGTAGGATAGTTTAAGAAGTTAAAAGGGGGTTGGGGACAGGGAAGAAAAAAATTGCAAAGAGGGAAGAAAGAGAAAAGAAAAAAAAAGGAAAAAGGAAAAAGGAACTGACGAACAGAAGAGTTCCAGCTGAAGTGTATTACTCTGCCACCATCTTGATCAGGTCCCAGGGACTTATCCACCTTTTTGCATTTTAAGACATCCAGCACCTCCTCCTCTGTAAGGTGGACATTTTCAAGATTTGGCTCTCTCTTTCCCCATGTTCTCTATCTTCCATATCCCTCTTCAGAATAAACACTAATGCAAAAAAAAAACACTCAGTTACTATCTCCCCCATCTCTTGTGGCCTTGCTGATCTTCAGAGGGAGCTATTCTCTTCCTTGTTACTCTTTTGCCCTTAATATATTTGTAGAATCTCTTGTGAGATAAACAAGAAACCTTTTCTCTTCCATTCAGGTAATAAGGAACGCAAGCTCTAAACACTCAAGGGTACAGACGTCCCTCTAGATCTTTCTTCCTTTCCACTTCTCTCTAACTCAATCCCTTCATCAATCCCACTGTTTGCCCTGTATTCACCAGTTCTGAAGACGACTCAGAATATTAACTTTTTCCTCTCTCTGCAGATGTTGTCAGACCTATTGGGTTTCTCCAGCATTGCCTTTGTTCCATATAAATTCGAATTTCAAAGTTTAATGGGTTGATTTCACATAAACATTTCAAATTTGTTTACTAAAACATTATTGCTGATATTAATTTAATATTGGTCTAAAACTTTTGTCATGTAAATAGCTATTTTTGAATTCAGGAATTTATTTTCTTCTCCTGTCGCTTTGAATAGAGCAAGATTTACATTCATCACTTTATATCAATTTAGTGTCATTTTACTCTTAATGCAAAGGTTGAGTACCTCCAAACATATATATTTATTCAAAAAAGCCACACTGAGGGGCCTTGGTTCCCTCCCAACCCCAAAAATTAGATTTTACTTTTACAAAATTTGTTGTTGTAACAAAAAAATTCCAATACTGTACTAGCACTGACAAGAGTTGATTATAGACTTATTACAAATTATCACTAGTTTACCTGTTAAAAAGTAAAAAGTAGCTGTTTAATTTTATTTTCAATTAGTGTGTACATAGCCTCAGATTTTATAAATATAATATTACAAATCAGAAACAGAAGCTATCTTGTACCTTTGGAACTAATTTTAGCTCCAGCTAAAATTAGGTGAACATCATATCCTGCTCGATCCTGGGAGGCGACAGGTAGAAATATTAATTGTTATTTGAGAAGGTAAGGAGGAAAGATACCATCCAAAGCTGATGGATTACTAGTTAAACTGAGACTGGGATCCAATGATAATCTGTATGAATCACAGAATACTGCTTTGGAGATCACGCAAACTGAATAAACCCACGCTCTACATAAAATCAGAACTATAAACCAACTGAATCCCAAATGGTTTTTATAGCACAAGTTTAAAATGATAGTGAACAATGGCACTGACTTGAAGATCAACTGCCTCTACCTTTGTGCCTTTATCAGCAAATTGACACTGCATAGAACATTTTCCATATAAGCAGGTTGAACAATTCAAACTGACAGGACAAAAAAAAAGGTTAAAAGCAAATGTCAACAGCTCAATTTCAATTTCTCCCCTTATAAATAATATTTGCTAGTTAAGAAAGCGACACATCAGACACTAAAAACTTTTTAAAATATTTTGAAGTTCTGGTTATTTTCCTAAAAAGAAATTTACACCATTTCATACGCCCAATTTTTTTATTTATTCAATCACGGGACAAGGGCGTTGCTGGCTAGGCCAACATTTACTGCCCATCTCCAGTTGCCCACAGGATTGTTAAGAGTCAACCATATTTAGAGAGTCTGGAGTCACATGTAGGCCAGACCAGGTACAAATAGCAGTTTGCTTCCCTAAAGGACATTAGTAACCAGATGGATTTTTCCTACAGTTGACAATGTATTCATGATCATCATTTTTAATAGAATTCAAATTCCACCATCTGCTGTGGCAGGATTCAAACCTAGGTCACCAGGTCATTACCTGGGTTTCTGGATTAGCAGTCCAGCAATAAGACCACAAGCCCACCTCCCCACCAAATACTAGTTGAACTAAAAAGTGTTTTCATACTGTAATATAGATAAACTAAGTAAAAAGATTTCCATTTAAAAAAAGGTACAGCATAGTGACAATTACCCATTGTGCTACAACATAAACCAACATAATTCATTAACCTGGATGTGCTTCTTTAGGTCATAAGTGTTCAATCAACATCCAAGGTGGACATCATAGAATGGACCAGGTTAACAGCCCCAATTAGGGAGCCCTGGCTGACATATAAACAGTGGTGTCAGAGCCTCTGCTCACTCTGAGATCTGGCTCTAAGAGAGCTGGACCAATATCAAGTGCTTCGGTGGAGTTATTTTAACCAAGAAATACTAGCTAAAAGCTTACTATTCTGACAGAAATCAATAAATTTGGATATTAGCTGAGAATCACATTTCTGATCCTTTCTTGATAAGTACATGCAAAACAAAAATGCTGCCTCCTATTCTTGGTCAGGACTACGTTGAGGAAAAGAGCACTACTAAAATGTTTAAAAGTTCTCATAATTCAGTCCTTGTTTTGAAAAATAAAAGAATGCAAAAAAATAGAATTATGCAACAATGAATTGCAAGTCTGTATTATCTGATCATTTTTGTACTGAAGTCATTTGAAAGTACACGAGTATGTATCCAAAGTATGCAAATAAGGCACTAAGCTAGACTCTACTATTCTTCCAACTTTAAGGATGGTCTTTTTGCTGCTTTTAAAAGAAAATAGACTATTATTTCTCTTCTCTCTCTAAAATGTCATTTCTATTCTATAGCGCATGAATATATGTACAGGTTCACTTTCAGTCCTTCTGAACTATTTTTCCTATCAGGTCAATGACCCACAAAGAATGTTAATATAATGTATATGCAATCACACACATTTTGTATCAATCTCCCCACCCTCACATACAGTAAAATAAAGACTTGTGACATGCTATGACAATAACACTGCACTGATAAGCTCTGATTTTGTCCTCTTGTGTCATGGCATACTTCAGCTTTGTCTGCTATATATCATTGCACTTTCCAAAACCCAATTAACATGATGTGGGAACAGAAAGTGATTTAGAAAGTGCTTTATGAGGTAACACCATGAAATCACAGAGCAAAACAAATAGAGACGGGCAGCATTTGCAGAGAAAAAACTTTTCTTTACAATCAGAGGTTTTTGAATGCTTGACCATTTTCCACCACATCCTCAAACAAACTGTATTATTCTTCAAACGTAAACCATCAGAAGAAAACAAGACTGCCTTTAGTTATATGTTTCCACCTAATTCTAAAACCTTTCAAATGATAATCACATTTAAATCTATCTCGTTCAAGTGTTTTGTTAGCTTTTTAATTAACATACAAACACCAAACTTGTACCTGAGTCATACTGCTCTCCATTTACATTGGTTGGACTTTGCGTCTTCTCTAAAAACAAAGTTGTTGATTCTTGCATACTTAAAAATGAGGCTTTTCTCCTTTCTGGTTCCAATGCCAAAAAAAGTCTGTTGGAAGTATTCAAACCATTTCCTCTGGTTTAGTTCATACCACTCAAATTGTTTCTGCAAATGAAAAGGCAAAGTAGTATGAACACTGTTTAAAAAAAAATCATGTTCATATACACCAAATAGCAGCTGACGGCAAAATACCCACAAATTTAATCTCTCCACTTTAAACATGCATTGTTTATGATTAACCAATTTTATTGCATCTCTCTGCAGGTGTAATACCTATATCTGTCAGTCTTAAGTAAAACTTGAAATCATCCAAATCAAAATTCTATCAGGAATATAACACAGAGCTGACTGCGAATTAGCTAAAGACAAATTTCAAAATGACACATTTACACATGTTGCAAGTGACTATGACCAAAGCAAAAACAGGGATTTGTCACTATTTATAACATGCATTATAGTGATTAGTCCTGTTCCCCTATTATTAAAAGTAACCACTAAATCAAAATGAATAATTCTACTTCAGACTTTTTCCTCAATTTAAATCAAGAAAAAAAAAGTCATTTCAAGTGAATATTGTGTAAATAATTTCCAAATGTCTTTCTTGTTGTAGGTGTCCAAATAAGATATGTTATAATTCAGCATACTTCACCTTAATAACATTTTTGGCTTCATAGCAAGAATAAATAGCCTATTTTATCTTGGTTACTCAGTAACGCAAATTATGTTATTGACATCAGAACACATGCACTTGTGTTACTTCTGGAGATTAACCAAGTACGTAAGAACAACAACCTTTTCTACCCCTGAAATAGTAACCTGCTTAATTCTAGATTTTACAGTCAGGGGAAAACATCCTTCTACTCTATTGAACCCCTTAAGAAAATTATATATTTCAATCAAATTCCGGAGATTATATATTGAATCTCTCCTTATAAGAAAACTCCATCAAAAGAATTAGTACAGCTAACTTTCATTACTCTCCTTCCCACATTAATTAACCTTCCTTAAGCAAGACATTCAAAACTACATTCAGCACACTTGGTGTGATCTCACCAGGACCTCAAACAATTACTCTTATAATCTTACTATAACTTAAACTGTGACTGATCATTACAGAATTGTTAATCCTATACAGAATCGTTCCAAACCATCACGGTTATACTCTCTTCCACCTGGCAGAAGATACAGAAGTTTGAAAACATGGACCAACAGATTCAAAAACAGCTTCTTCCCAGCTGTTATCAAAGTTCTGAATGGGTCTCTCATATTTTAAGAGTTGATCTTTTTCTGCACCTTCTCTGTAGCTGTAGCACTATAATCTGCATTCTGTTCTGTTCTATTACCTTGATGTACTTAGGTAAGATATGACTTGTCTGATTAGCACACAAAACAATATTTTTCACTGTATCTTGGTACAATAATAAAATCAAATTTATATATAGAGTGCATCCGTATTCACCTCATCACTCAAGAAACATCCAGTAAGTGTCTAACTCTATTCAAGCCCTCCACTTAGTGCCTTATTGTTTTAAAAAAATTAAAAGGGCATTAAAATGATAATATCATTTGACAAGATAATAGCTATAAACCACAAAAACTGCATGCTTACGGTACATAAATGGTTTTTGTATTGTTCAAAAGAGATTGAGCTGGAATCACATGATCTATGTTCATTGCCACCTAGTTACATGAATTGCACAAGCTTAAACATTTGTACTCATTGTTCCTGTGCAGTTATGTGGATTTTGTACTAATATACCTGGTGCTTGTCAAGTGTATTTTTGAAAAACATAACTTTTTAATCAATTCTAATGAAAACCTGCAACTTCTATATAATTAGTTTTATTTCACCTGGCGCAGGCTGGAGGCCAGCATGGACTTGTCCGTTCCATCTTCTCTGCTTGGAAAGATGGAAATTCTGAACTTTTTGTTTCTTTATTCTTCTAATTTATTCCCAAGGTTTGTACCTAGATACTGTTTGTACCCAAGATGGCATGAAGGTCTATAATGTTGGCTATTTATTTCTTTATTTTTCTAACTTATGCCTAAGATTTGCACCTAGGTACATTTGTACCTACAATGACACCAAAAGCAGCAACTTTGCAAACTTTTCACTATAATCATGCGAGTACGTGACAATAAACCTAATTCTATTCAATAAAATTCTGTTGATTTTTCCCTTCAGAGTGAAATACTGTCTTGAGAAAACTTTGAAAGTTTGGGTTTTCCTGGTGATTCCCCAGTAGTTCCCAATTACAACGAGGTTATTTGGGGAAAGAATGGAGTTCTCCACAGTATGAAGAGGGGAACAATCATCAATTATTTTTAAATGTTCAGCAGAAGGAAATTGTAGCATTGGTCAGCTCTCATCCTCTTCCCAGTCAACATTGAGAGAAAGCCTAGGAAAACAGTGTGTATGCATGATTTCCAGTTAAACTTCATCGTGGAGTCCATCTTGGCAATAGTACTAAAATATAGTATTACCCTTTTTTGTGACACTCTTGACTTCGTAAAATTGGTGGAATGTAATATTTTCCGTTTAGAAATCTGTGAAACTCAAAGACATAGACAGGCCAATCCAATCAAGTACAACAGCATGTTTTGTAAACAAATCATGAAATGTCAGTGGCAGGGGATATCAATAAGCTCTACAAAGGTATTTAGTTTAAGAACAGTTAGAGAACCAAGGAGTGTGAGATAGGAAATAAAAAACAAAAGAATTGCTAGTCAGAACAACATTAGTTGAGAGAAAGTGAGTTAACACAAGTAACTCTGTTTCCTCCAAGGATACTGCCTGACCTGTTGAGTATCCCCAGCATTTATTGTTATTTCTAGCATCTGCAGATTTGTAGTATCTACAGCATTTTTGCTTGTGTGTGTGGCAGGAATAGAAAAACTCATCTGTAAATTTGATATCTTCACAGTTTATCATCTCAGCAAACCCTCTGAAGACCCAGAATCGTGACTGGATGAAACTGCAGCCTAGAACAGCTGTTTGATGGAATAATGAACAATTTTGTGCTTTTGAGTGCCTTATTAAGTCATAGTAGTGCAGATACTTCAAAGCAGAGGGCGAAGTGCAGAAGTGCATTGGTTAGCTAGAATTAGTGCAAATTACTATAAAGCTCTGGACAAAGGTTTGACACAAATCTCAAAAGTTCTTTTTTGGGAAGGTGGGAGAGAAATAGGCACTCCTGAATATCATTCCAGAGAGATCTACCTTTCCAATAGCTAAATTACATTTTTTATTTTCTTGGAGGCACCTATGAAATGTCACTCAAGCAAAAGGGAAAAAAGTAAACGAACAGGAATGTAATATTAATAATTGTAAAAAAAGTAAAAACAAAGTCCATGTTTCCCTTCCTACTCTTTCCTTACCCGGGGCTGTGCCAACTGCTGTTCTGAATGCAAATGAATATTAGTTTACAAAGCTGAAAGCTCGATCGTCATGTATTTTTAATTGCTTCAGCGTGAGTTAAGTATCAGTGAACAAATTAAATCAGCAACCTATACTGGGCCGACTCTCACCATTCAACTGCCGAGAGCGGTCATTTGTTTGAGATTGCCTATTTGATCATTTTCCAATGATACAGAAGACGGAAAGACGTGGCCAGGAGTATCAGAGTCCTGACGCTGGGACGAGATATCGGTTCCCACCCCCGGATTCGCCGGTAGCAAGGCCAATACAGCAGCCTCAGAGATGGGTGGACTGTTGGAGAATGGCAGGTGGGAGTGTACATGGAGCCTGAAGGGGAACCTGAGGCAGGTCAGCACCTCGCTGTACATCAGACCACGCGTTGGAGCAGAAACCATACTGCAGCGAATACCGCCCTGCCGCCAGCATCATAACGGAGGCCGCAATATTTTCCCCGAATAAATTCCTTATTATTGTGAATCGGCTGACCACGAAAAGCTCAGTGCCTCTTGAAGCTTTCCCCATACAGTTCCCCGCTATTTTCTTTAACCGCCGCCCCAGACCCACGAAGCTGTGGAAATGGAGCCCAATGTTCAATGGAACAACATTTTCCTCCCAGCTTGGTGCCATCTGCAACAACAAAGCAGCTAACGTTCAACTTCATGAAGATTCCTGACATCAAACGTCAAACGTCTCAAGTCCAACGACAGTGATTACTCTTATGGTAACGTTCTCATTCTTGCAATTAACATTCACTGGCAATCCTGAATTGGGAGCGGAATCTCCAATGTTGATAGCTTCAAGCTCACTTAGAAAAGCTTAACGACCGCTGCCAAAAATCAAACTAGCAACAATTTCATAATTACATCAAAATTTGTTAACAATCCATGGGCTTTCAAGTATACGGTATATTCAAATATCCAACAGAAGTGAGATCAGTTATCGTAAATGTTAAAGATAGCAACAGAACGTTCGAGCCATATTATTGATACAAGTGTGTTGCGGTTGTCATTATAATAGACTCAAACTTAAATCAACCATTATATGAAAATACAAATGATTGAACCAAGTGCAAATATAATTCAGGTTATGCAGGATGCATAGTAATTACATATTTAAAAGTATTCTTAATTAAAAAGTTGTTCCATATTAGTTCCAAGATTTAGTACTGAAATTGAAATACTTAATTGTACATAAAATACTATTTAAATAATTAAATTTACGATTAAATTCATAAATAAAATGTTGGGTTTTCTTTAATCCCATGAACCACGTACTATGCCCAGTCAAAAAGGGGAATGGTAGATGATTAACAAAACCACTAAAACAGATACCAGGAGTGGCCCAGGGTGATCTCTTTGGCCTTGTTAGCATCCCCTTTGATTCTTTAAGCTGAAAAAAGTATCACAAAATATACACATTCCCCATATCGCCATTTAGCAGAACACACTAAAGGTGCCAAACCATCTTTCATATGAACACATCCTTAACTTCTTTTATATTGTTCAGAAAATTTGCCTCCCACTGAGTGTTATTACTTTCTGTCTCAATTTCACAACAATAAAATGTATTACTTAACACTATTAGCAGATAACAATCAATTCAGAAATAAGACTGTTCTTACCCCTAATTTTCTGCAATTCTTTTTCCTTGCTGCTGTGAAGGTGATTAACATTTTCTTCAGGCATAGTTCCCCCAATTTGTAGTATCTAACCTAAGGGTACAGTGGCAGTGTGGCAGGCAGTTGGATCAGAGACCAAGTTCTGTCCAAACAACTACCAGCACACATTTCTGTAGAGTTCATATGGATGCCCAGTACAAGCAGAAAGGTTGTGCTAAGCCCAGCTCAACAAAGATTCAAAGGGGAAGTTAACAAGGCCAAAAATCATCACCCTGGACCACTCCTGATGGTGGCTTTGTAAATCATCCACCATTCCCCTTTTCTAGTGAATGAAGTGCTTGATTCAAAGGATTTAAGAAATTAGAGAGAATATGTATTTAATAATTAAATCTAGCATTAAATTTATAAGTTTTTTAAAAAGTTTATATCAGTATTTCAACTATAGTGCTACATTTTGGGATTAATATATAAGTTCAGTTAGGAATAGTTTTAAATATTGAAGAAAACTAAAGTCAACTGTAATGCCCCATCTCAGTGCAGGAAAGGAATCAAACCTGGACTTGGCCTGGTCAAAATGGTTCAGCTGGAAAAAGTGAACATCAAGAAAAGAAAATGGCTTTTTATACATGACTCAGTAAAGGTATTCTTATAATAGGAATATAATCAATGGTTATGAGAAGGATTTGGGAAAATTAGAGTCAAACTCCTGAGATCAAAGGTTAGAAAATAACTTGAGGTTTTCAAGATGAGCGCTTTCAATAGAGAACAATATTTCCTCTAAGTGGGTCAACAACAAGTCAGATACAAAAGCATTGTGGAAGATCAAGGAATTGTTGAGAATTCTTTTCACTTAGAGGCCTGTTGGGATTTGGAATATGCTACCCGAAAAAGGTGGCAGATATTGATTCCACAAATAATCTTAAAAGGGCATGTAACTGAAGATGAAGAACTTACATGATTGTGAACAACAGGTGGAATGTGGGACTAAACAGCAGCTGCTGTGTCAAAGAGCATCCTTCTATGCTACAAGTTTCTACATTCACTTCTGATTAACAACATACATCTCCCTTCCAGCTTGAATACCTACTCCAAGGAAATAACACTTGACAAGTTTTTTTTTAAACTAATCATTTTTTTAAAAAAATAGCTTCAGAATCTGCTATAACTTATTCATTGAATCTTTTGTTCCATTGGTGCTATCAGAATAGGGATCATCCTTGGCTGTATCAATACTGGGGTAGCTTTCAAACTTTGTTTGATAGCAGCACCATTGACAAAATAAATCCTTCTCATCTCTCCCCTATATTAAAGTTGAGAATGCCCTCCCCCACCCCTTTAAAAGAAGCCATACAGTAGTATTAAATATAACTGGAACACTGTGCTCATTTTGGGAAGGGAGGAAGAATTTGTCGAGCAAATAAACATATACTAAAATCGTAACAGGGTATTATGGAGGTATATGAACTAGATTGGTGAAACTGGTACCAATGGCCTCCCCTTTAGGTGTCAGCAGTGGCTGAGTTGGTTGCACTGCCAACTGAGTCAGGCAGTTGAGTCCACAGCCCCAATATAGAATTTAAGCACAGAATTTAAAGCTGATACCCTAGTGTAGTACTGGGGGTGCTACATTCTCATAGGTGTGGTCTTTTGATTGAGACATTAAAACAATATTCTGTCTATGCCCTCAGGTGGATATAAGTGATCCCCCAATGTAGTGTCAGAGGAGTTAGTTTTGGTGTCCTCGTTAATATCACAGAAACATTATCTCATCATTATCATATTGCACTTTGTGGATGCATGCTTGCGAAAATTAGCTGGCCTGTTTCTTATATTACAGAAGTGACGATGCTTCAACAGTACTTAATTGGGTGTGCAAACAATGGCAGGGTGGTAGTGTCAATAGGTGAGTAACCCAAAAGGTCCCAGCTAATGTTCTAGTGGTCACAGGCCACGACAGCTGGTGGAAGTTAAAATTAAATTAATTAAGTCTGGAAATGTAAAGTGAGTTGGTGGATTTTATTTTACAATGATGCCATTCAGGGATGGAAATCTATTTACGTAGATATGCCTCCAGATCCACAACATCTTGTTTCTTAAAGGCTCCTGATATGCCAATAATATACAATTTAAGGACAATTAGGGATGGGCCAGCAAGAAACCCCCTCCATCCCAAAGCAAGAACACAAATGACAGTCAATAATCATAAAAGACATGGGGAAAATACCAATCTCTTTTTCTGAATTAGAATAATGGACCCAGAGACTGCTTTTTAAAGCTTCCCCATCCCTCTTCTACTGTCAGATGTTTTAAGAGAAGGGCAAAAGGGCTGAGCACCGATTGCGATAAAACAAAGAACTGCGGGTGCTGATGATTGCAACGAAAACACTGAGGTGCCATTGGAAAAGGTAACTCTCTCCACAGATGCTAACCTGCAGAGTTGCTGGGGTCTTTTTTTTTGCGGAAGGGATTATCGGCGTTAAGTGTTTGAGAAGGTGAGCATTTGCTATCGGGTCCATGCACCTCAGGGGGAAAGACGACAAGGTGGTGGTAGTGAAAGGAAAATGTAGATAAGCAGCCAGTCCCGGGAAGAGACCGTCCACCTCGTCCGCCGTCTAGCTCCGAATGACCAACTGTCAACGCGAGCGCGAGACCCCGACCGGCACGTGACCCTGGCCGGCCAGCGCGCAGGCGCCAAGCGGACACCCCCACACCTCCCAATCAGCCTCTCGGGCCGCGCCCTCCCTCCCCGCCCCCTCCACCCCCAAATAGCTGAGCGCTCATTGGCCGCTCCGGAATCATTCATAGAAATTGCCCGCTCGCCACGTACGAGAAACGCCACGTGCCCTTCCAGGGCCGGCGCCTCGATCTCCAAAGATTGGCACAACGCAGCCCTTGCAGCCTCCCTCGTAACAGGATTCATTGGGGCCGTCGCATTGTTTTGCGGCTTAAATATAATTCTCTCCACCACCCCCCGCCCCCACCTCACATCAATTGCAATGCTGCTTCGTGCATCCCTTCCATTAGATTTGCCAAAGACACACTATCCAACCCGCGCATATGATCCAATAACAGGGGGTAAAGCTGTGAATAAAATAGTTACAATATATGAAAATGCTCATTCATTGTAATATGTATTATTTATGCAAATGTAGCACTAGCCCTTTTCCTTATAAATAAGGCAGCTATAATAGTTGATACTTTGAAAAGCAAACCATTTCCTGTGTACTTCTTATAACCCTACAGCAATGGACCCTCCCCCTCAAGAGTTTCAGGCAGATAGATTTCATGCTAGCATATATACTGGATTACTGCGATGTGAACACAGTGATCACATCAGCCACACTTTGCATTCCAATTATAATTGTCACCTGAGCCCTCAAAGTGACACCATAAGTCCTTATTTTTCCAAACTAAACTTGTTGCACGCTTTTGTATTCAGATTTGCATCACTGTAAAAATCAGACTAAACCAGCAGCAAAAAGTTTTTTTTTAAATTACCCAAGGTGCAAAACAAACACCTGAAACTATGCTGTAATCACATTGTATAATTTATCATTGCAGGTTTCCAAGTTTTGTCTCAACTTTCAGTATTACTGAGCAACAAAAATCGACTTGCTGTGGTCAGTAATGCATTTAAACATTATATAAACATCAGTTTTCCTTTCAAACATACATACATTCTAAAACTGTACTTTTGTAATAGTTAAATGAAATATCCTATATATGAAGAAGTAGTAGGTCCAGTGCAACCTAACTTGTGTATTTATGCCTTCTCTGCTCAGCATTGTCCACATTAAGGACATCAGTAATACTATCAGTAGTAAGGAGATAGATATTTGGGTGAGATTATATGTGTCTCCATTCAAAATATGTAATATCTGGCTGTACATAATTCAAATAATAGTCAAGTTATACCGAGGTAGCTGATATGTTTGAATTATTTGTTGTTTTATTGAATGAAGAGCAGTTAGCTTCTCTACTTGTGTTTGATCCTCAGTCTGCTTTTTATAAAATACAATCTGGAATTATGCTACTGTAACACCAGTAGATTGGCTTCTTCATAAAATCATTTGGATGGAAGTTATTTCTGCAATAACTTCATGCTCACATCATTTCCAAAGCATGTTTCATTCCACGCATCGTCTTTTTGGGCTATTTTAAACTGGAGCATTATTAAGCAGAAGGAAAGTGAGTCACAAGGGAATATCTCTGGCAGGTACCTGCACACTATCCACAGTTATTTACTTACATATCTAGGAAAACACAGATAAAATATCTACACCTCTTTTTGAAAAACGTTACTAAAAATCAGGAGAAGGAAGTAATTCATTCATGGGAGGGCAGTGTCACTGACTGGACTAGCATTTAATACACATCTCTAATAGCCCAGAAGACAAGTAAGAGGCAAAAATATTGCTGAGGGTCTGGAGTCATATGTAGGCCAGCCTAGATGAGGATGGACAATAGACAATAGGTGCAGGAGTAGGCCATTCTGCCCTTTGAGCCTGCACCACCATTCAATATGATCATGGTTGATCATCCTTAATCAGTATCCTGTTCCTGCCTTATCTTCATAACCCTTGATTCCACTATCCTTGCGAGCTCTATCCAACTCTTTCTTAAATGAATCCAGAGACTGGGCCTCCACTGCCCTCTGGAGCAGAGCATTCCACACAGCCACCACTCTCTGGGTGAAGACGTTTCTCCTCATCACTGTCCTAAATGGTCTACCCCGTATTTTTAAGCTGTGTCCTCTGGTTTGGCACTCACCCATCAGCGGAAACATGTTTCCTGCCTCCAGAGTGTCCAATCCTTTAATAATCTTATATGTCTCAATCAGATCCCCTCTCAGTCTTCGAAACTCAAGGGTATACAAGCCCAGTCGCTCCAATCTATGCTTACCTTCATTGACTGGTGTGCAAGAACACCCAGATCTCTTTACCTAAATTGATTCCATTTAGGTAGTAATCTGCCTTCCTGTTCTTGCCACCAAAGTGGATAACCATACATTTATCCACATTAAACTGCATCTGCCATGCATCTGTCCACTCACCTAACCTGTCCAGGTCACCCTATAATCTCCTAACATCCTCCTCACATTTCACCCTGCCACCCAGCTTAGTATCATCAGCAAATTTGCTAATGTTATTACTAATACCATCTTCTATATCATTAACATATATTGTAAAAAGCTGCGGTCCCAGCACTGATCCCTGCAGTACCCCACTGGTCACTGCCTGCCATTCTGAAATGGAACCGTTTATCACTACTCTTCCCTAAAGTGAACCAGATGAGTTTTTCTGATAATCAACAATGGATTCATGGTTATGACTAGACTCATAATTCCAGACTTTTACTGAATTTCTTCGTAAGTCACCAATTTTCCACTATTCACAAATCTGTAGCAAATATGATCTGAAATAAAGAAGTTTCAGGTCCATGGTTCGGTGGTTTTCGTGTGTTTCACAATTTCATAGTGGATCGATTCAAATGACCCTAATTCTATAAATCCGAAAAGGAACGTGATGAGATTTAACCCATATGCAAAACTTTCTCCTGTAAACGTGAAAGATAAGATCTGTGTTCACTATGCTTTGGCTATAAAGGTCTAGCTCATTAACTCATCCAACATACTATCACTATAACTTGCTGCTAATTTTCCATTCAAATTATCTTGACTTTTTTGAGATACAAGGAAACAAATTTAATCGATATGTGAGACATTTTGTGGGCTTTTAGGCTTCAACAGAAACAGGAACTTAGATTATTTAATATCCACTATATTATTGGTTTAAAGTTACTGTAATTCTTTGTTGAGCTTCATTCCCATCCTGTGCAAGCATCAAGAGCTGCTATAAAATTCATGTGGATCTG
Source organism: Chiloscyllium plagiosum (assembly GCF_004010195.1). Classification (NCBI taxonomy): domain Eukaryota; kingdom Metazoa; phylum Chordata; class Chondrichthyes; order Orectolobiformes; family Hemiscylliidae; genus Chiloscyllium; species Chiloscyllium plagiosum. The sequence goes on along the minus strand of NC_057732.1, from coordinate 49,217,289 downwards.
TCTTTGAACAAAGCAACATGCAAAAACTGAATGGCAGGAAAAATCAGGCGATTCATCAGGATTGGCCTAGAGAAGATAGTTGCTGTATGAAACCCTTCGCGTTAATCACCAAGCTTTATTCTGAAAACCTCGGGGAGAAGCTAACTTTCAGAATTCTGAAAAATTTATGTTGAAGTGTTCACTCTCAGTAAGAAGGTAAATGCTTATGGAAAAGTGGAATGTTAAATGCAACATGACACTAATGGTTTAGATATAAACCCAGTTTATATAAATAGCAAGTGACACTGCTTCTTCATAAAAATTGAGGAACCATTTTAGAAAATAGTTTGCTATAAATTCTTTATGCACATTTAACTTTTAAGCCACAGTAACATGAAAAGTGCTAGCCTAAAGTAGTAAACTTAGAGTATCTATATTAATTGTTTTTAAGAACACTTTATGTAACTTAATTGAAGATTTTAGGATTAAGGGAACTGTAGGGAGTCTTCCAGAATAAGTGAGTTTATGATAATGAACTGATTTTTTTTAGATTATTGTAGGTGTCTTGTTCAATTTGTAAGTGGTTTATTTTAGAAACAAAATGAACCAGCAATTTTCCCAAGTATTGATCAAGTGGGACAAAGCCTTCCACTTCCCACTGATGATCGTGTGATTTCAGCTACTGCTGTCATTGCTAAAGGAATATTGCCGCTTTACCTGGTTTATGCAGACAGGTCCTACACCTGATAACCTTCTCACTTTCCAGCTCGTGTCCAGTCACAATGTCATGATTTGCTATTGGCTTTTGAAAAACAAAGGTACCACATTTGGGTAACATGTGCTCTTGACAGTACAGTAAATAAATAATTCCTACAGGGCGATGGGTACAAAATAGCAACCTCCCTCGTCATTTCAAGAAAGGAACAAATGAAATAACATTACGGATCGGTTATCCTAATCACACTCACCGATTAAACTTTAACTTCACGGTCTGATCGCAAGTAACCTGCTTCAAAAATGCCGCTGCTGCTTGATAAGCCGCGTGCTGCCTTTAGGACCCTGTAGAAGAGTGAGGCAGTGACAAGAGCTACACATTCCCCAGCTTAGCATATCCATATGGCGCCAAACAACGATCGTTTGCCGCTACAGACACCGAACCTCTTTTTATATCAGGGACAAGGGTTACATCTTGATTTGTAATTACAGCCCTAGCGCGGAGATTAAGAACAATCGCTTTAAATGCGCACAGAGAGAGAGAGAGAGAGCGAGCGAGGAGTAAACGCCTTGAATCTTGTGTATCTGATCAGCAGAAGTGAAGTCTTGCCATGCGCGCTTGACAGAATATCGGCATATTGATTCTTCCGCAAAAGCTAAAAATGGACTTCATCGGAGGTTATTTGCATCAAACTAATCCACTCTCGGGGGGCGGGGGCTTGGGCCTTTAATTCCACCCGTGTTGGAAACAGCGTGCAGCCCCCTCCAAACCTCAAACCTTAATGCTCGCATTTCCTTTCAAACCCACTGATAAAGGCATTGTGCTTTGGTGAAGCCCCCTCCCATCACAACCCCCTCCTCCTTCTCCTCTCCCCCCTCACCGCGTTATTTCTCAAAGTCAGCACTGTCTATTCATTTCTCTATTGTCACTGGCTTAAAAGATGATTTCTCAATGTAATTTCTCACCACTAGCGGGGTCATATGGACCCTCTATCCATTGCAATATTCCACCTGGTCCGGGCGATAAAGCAATTTGCCAAGCTGTCTCTAATGTGCATGAGTAATGAAAGAGAAGGGGGGGAGAAAAGCAGGAAGTCCCTTTTTCTCACTCAGAAACGCCACAGCAGTATCCTCCCTCCCACTATACACTGTTCCCCCAGAGTAAATGGGAAACTAAAAGTCGACACCCGCCTCTTTAGAAACCAGCTCTCTCCTCCTCTACGCCCATAACCTCTCGGATCGCATACTGTACACAGACATCAATATCAGATGCAATCTAGATCGCCAACAAGTGGTTTAAGAGGAAAATAAAGCACAATAAGCAATTGCAACACACGGTGCACCTAATTTGCATCGCATCTTTTGCTCTGTATCATCATTAACCCTCATCGCCAATATACTTCTCCGTATGAATACCAACCATCGATTTTTTGGGGGCGACTAAATGACATAACGCCAGTTTTTTCGACAGAATTCGTTCTAATTTCACCACCGAATGATGTTGGATAACAGGCCCTTTAATACAGAAACGTACCTTGGTGTTTTGCCAGCTTAGTTCTGTAGTCAGAAAAGTCTTCCAGGGGAAAAAACTTCGCCAGAAAAGCGACGACTTAATTGACCACTTAATTCACTAAAGGACCTGACTGTACACCAAAACACACCGGAGAGAAGTCGGGAGTGAAGACGGTTTGGTTTTTTCCCGTGAAAAAAGCCTTAATTTTTTCACTTTAAAAAAAAAACACCTTTCCCCGCCATATTGAAATTGGCAAGGTTGCCCAATATTTATATTGTACAGGCAGTTACGTAACTTGCAAAGGGGAATACTGCCAAACACCGAGCGACAAAAACAATAGTGCAGGAAATACAAAATATCTTATTAAAAACTAACAAGGCGCATAGGCTATAACAAGGCGGCATGACAAGGTAGGTCAGCTTAGCAAAACCGAAAGGAGGTTACAAGCTTTCAGACGAGCTGAAAAATGACAAGATATCATTTTTTTGGAAGCAGAAAACATACAATGGCAGATTTAACACAGGCACGGGGAGACAGAGAAAAACAGACAGCGTTTATAATAAGTCAAACTCTTAAGCATTTCGGGGAAAAATACCTACATCCCTCTTTCCCCCCCCCTCCCCCCGAGAGGAAAAAAAAACCTCAGATAATCTCGGGGATATTAGTGTCTCCCTCCCTTCTTCCCCGCGTGTTGAACAAGTAATCAGAAATAAAAGGAAAATGCAGAGAGAGAGAGAGAGAGAGACGCAAGCACTTTGCACAACTTGCTTTCACCGTCATTTTTTTTGCCAAAACAAGCTCCAGAGATCATTAGCGAGAGAGAAAAAAAATCCTGCAGTTTTACAATGGAGCGGAAAACGACGGTCTGAGGCAGTCTGACTGCCCAGAGGCACACATCAATGAACAGCGGCTGACTAACTTACCGGCAGCAAGTTATTTCGCCCAGAGTAGCAATGTTAGCTGGTCTATTTCAGTGACCAGTTTCTGGAGCAGATCTCTTTTCTAAGCCTCATTCCAATATGGCATCCTCCCGGCGCGCATGCGTTACCAATTATTTTCCTGCCAACTCCTTTTCTGACCTTTACAGCAGTTGCAATTTTTTTTTTATTTAGGGGGTGCTGGGGAAAACTGATTCGGAACCAATTGTAGATCAATTCGTGGGTGTGCTGCTCCAACTTTGCCTCGCCTGCCTCACTTGACTTAAGACACACACACACAAACACAGATACAGACACACACACACACACAAACACATATATATAATAATCGAAAACCTCCCTAATCTTCTGATTGGCATCATTATCCGGGCCTCATAGCGATCACATCTATCACAAATACATTTCGATATGGCCCCGCTATTAAGCTGACATCTTTGCTCTTTTTTTTCCGCCTGTTTTCCTTTCGAGAAGATGGGTTTTTTTTATTTTTAAAATAAAATGAACAAAGTTCGGCAGCCAATTGCAGTGGTGTGCCTGCGAACAAAAAATATCTAACTGGAAGGAGTTACCCCACGTCAACCCCTGTGGTGCTCCTTAACTCGGTAATTGCGAAACTACTACATCCTAGGAAACTTAAAACTCGTTTTATTTTTTACACAGAGATTTAAAAAAACACCATGCGTGCCGATGAGAATGTTGTATTTTCTCCCCTTTCTTTAGCTGACTGCGGGGTTTGTGTGCATGTAGATTTAAAATGCGAGTGATTTGCTGATATTTTACCAGGCTCCCCACTCCTCAGTAGAAACATGAACATGTTTCTCGCCACAATATATATATATAGTGATGCCTTCCCTCCTTCAGATCTACTCCACACACAATGAATTTGGGTGCTGGTAATGGCGTTTCTTTGTGGTACATTTCTCTTGCTGCTGCGCACTAATATGACCGACCCAACCGCAAGCATCAGCAGAGAGCTGAAGGTTCACAATGAAGATTTTAAAACGTTGACAATCAAAATCTCGCCAACATCGCCGGTGTGGCGTCACCTATTCTCCCTTCCCACACACACATACACACACCGCCACCAATAGAACGGGAGCAGTTTGAGAGCAGATGGATCGCCGGTACTTTTTTTTCTTTTTTTCTGCAAACTGTCACTTCCTTAAATGTCATGATGCGGCTGTTGAACTTTGTCGATACACCTGTGACTGCTACACCTTCTCAATGTTCCCTACTGCACAGGTACAAGTGCAGTGAGCCACACATCACACTGTCTTCGCTAAACCTGATAGGCAAGGAGAGGGAAGGGCACAAGTTTTTAAAACCCAAAAAAAAACAAATCGAGAAAAAAAACAACAAACATCACTGCGTGCACCAGTTTCCTTGTAAATTTCAGTTAAAATCACAGCGTCCCACCACAGTCAACTTGCGTAATGCTGTTTTTTTTCCCGTATCCAGGATTGACTAATGTGCATTTATGGAATTCTTATCATTTGGGAAATTGAAAAGCAACCTGTTATGACTCGGTTACGAATCAATGTGAAACAAAAATCCCTCCCACCCACAATATACAGATTCTCCTGCTCTCCCATCGTCTCACCCGTTCATACAACAGTCTTGGATTTTGAGACCTCGGGCAAGAGGGTAAATCCCAAAACAACAGTTGGACCCAGAAAGAGTTCCAACTAACGGTCGTTCGCGGGCAAAAAAAAAAGCATCGTAAAAGCGTTTAAACATTGTAGTGTGAGCTCCTCTATACAGCGACTGTAATTGGAAGATTTATGGCAACTTAAAAGTTGGAATGTTGATGTTATTGTACGAAAGGTAGAATACGCGCAAATGAGTGTATGTGTATGTATGTGTTTCTCTCATGTGTCCTCACTGATATATGTCTATGAATTCATGAAGCAACGGAGGAGACAGTTTTCCACCTGCAACTCTCCTCAGGTGCGCGGTTCAGAGACTGCCTTGTTCCCGTCAAATCTCCGCCTCTGATCGCCCCTTTCAAAACACAATCCACAAAAACATCATTTTCCCAAAATCCACCGCCCGGTCCCGTTATCACCTTGGGACCCGAAACTTCCCCTGTCACATACCAAGGGGAACACTCATTTTCCAAACACCATGTTTGTGAAAGAATTCTCTGACTTTCAGCCCCCTTCCCTACCCCCACCCCCACACCGCCCTTCACTTGATGATTATGGAAACGAATACTTCCCCTGGAGGGTACAAACTTGAAAAGATAGTTACAACCGTCCTAGTCGTTTGCACAATCTACAACGTACCCCAGTTACAATTTAGTCTTCACTGTGAACAATATGCTTTGTACATGTTAATAGAATTAGATTGTTTTCTCGCCTGTCTCGCCCCCCCCCCCCCCCCCACACACACACACACATACAAATCGAGATGTCAACAATTTAAAGTGACCATGTAAATCAGAATAATTTGTTGACCGGGCTGACGATTACACAATCCTCAGACCCTCAGCATAAAACCTATTAGGCACGAACTTGTTTTGAAGCGGAAACTACGCGTAATTGACAACACAGTCCACAAAGTTACAAAACAAAAACAACCTGACATTTACAAGCTGGGAGCCACCAGTCAGCGGGAGAGAAGGAAGGTGGTTAAGTTTGTGATGGGGAGGGGAACATCCAATCAAAAGATTTTCTGATGGGGGTGGCAGTGAAAAATACTGTTAACCAGCAGCACATGGTGCCGAAGTAAAAGTCCTTTACATTTTAAAGGCTGAGCAATTAATGAAGTTATTTTTTTGCGATGTGTATTTTTCATTCCTCAACAAAGTTTACTCAGATTTATTCACCAGGCGAGAGAATTTATTCTTCAGCTCCAGGCTTGGCCGTGACTGCCATCTACTGACTGATAGGCGTTGCTCCATGCGCTCCCTCTGAACGGGAACTGAGGGATGTCAGCCAACTAAATAATGGGAAGCTCTCAAACTGGGCTCCGTCCAGCAGACAGCATTGTGAATTGCAGCTTTAATTTCTTTTACCTCGAGGAAGGAGTAGTTCTTGTTTTAGATCTTGATTGTTGCACATGGTCCTTACTTTTAAAAAAATGAAGGGGGGGGAGAAATGAAGGGGTTAAAGTTATTTTCTTATCTCTTCCCCAAAAATAGAATATGTACCATTTGGGTAAAATACTCGTAAACGTTCTAAACAACAAACTCACACGGTGTTTACAACTATTCCTATGGATAGCTGGGTAAAGACGGGGTCTATTAACTGGTTTCAAATCTATAATTTAAAGCCTTCGTTTAACTCATGATATAACAATTCAACAAGATTACGTTTTGAACCGAGAAATCATTGTGTTTTTAGAATGATTGTTGAACCGAGATAATCGCCCTAAACAGGAACTACAAGTTAATAATCCCATTCGAATAGCTCGAAGTTAGGAGCCGCAATGGCCCCTTAATACTTCCGAGTCAAACAATATCATTACTAATTCGCAGAGAATCTCTGACTTTCCGTGCGCTGGTGGGATTTCCCGAAGGATGGCACGGAGTTTTGTTGGAAATTCTCACACAAAATGTTCAGGCTCTGCCTCAAGCGTCCATGCACAGATCAGCTTAATATTTTTCTCCCCGACAAAGAATGTCCAATGACAGTCGCACCGCGGGCAAATAACGTGTGCTGTTCTTTCACAACTACCGGTGACCCTCACTACTGTTAGTCATTTAATCAATGTACCGTGCTTGACTACCGGGGGAAAAATGCATGGTTTTCCTATGGAGCCAGCTGTAACAATGTGTTGGCCATTGAGTAGATCAAACATGAGTACAAGGATTTCATCCAACAACTGTACAACGCATCTGCAAATGAGGTCTAAAATTGTGTAAAATAGCTGCATTGTAATATTTGCTGCATTTCGTTGTAGCTGCGTTTATCTTGTATCTCTATAAAGCCAAATATTTATAAATAAGAAATGGTTTAATTTATTAATCAGATCTTGTGATATACATGGAACAGAAATGGAACATTGAACTAATTGGAAATGGCAAAATGTCCAATCCTTAGAAATCTTATTTCCAAAGTCTTTCCCTGTAATTTGATGATTTTGCTGAACCTGGGCTATGTCCAGGTAAATAATGTGAATTTTTCATCCAGAAGATTCGATCCTAGTCTATATTCTTCTGGTTGCAACATTCTTTAACCAGAGATGGAAATAACATTACATGGGAAAGTTCAAAATTATACCGGGCTTGGAGAACACAATTCAGGTAGCTCAGTCAGAAATCAAAGCAATTACTGTACCCATTTGCACAGCATATCAGACCACTAGACATTTCACCTTTAAATTTCTCATTTCTCCAGCCTAAATCTACATTTTACTAAGGCCCCTAGACAAGAATTCCTGCTGTGTTTTGCTTAATCTGTATAATTTAAAGTTTTCTTTTCTTAATCTGTGTAACTTTAATTACAGACAAATTTTCACACAAGTTCAACATAACTAGCGTAGTCTCTTCCATATTAAATGGAGTAGGACCTCTAACTCTTTGAAGGATGGAGAATCAAGGGACATTACCCTAATAGCAGAGACTGAGGTGACTGGCAACCTTGGTACAGGGTTTGTCATTGTTCTGGCCCACCTGCCTACTTGGAGAGAAACTATATGCAAAATAGAACAAAATTATGAATGAACAAAAAGCTGTTTGAATTTAATGACTCCACCCTTTCCAATAAATTGTGTACCATTCATTTTCTTACAGGCTATGCTCCACTGATTCAAACTCCTGTACCAGATACAGTTCAATATCTAAGATAAAGCTCTCCCTGGACTCATCCTCATTCAACCTCAATATTAATAAACTTCAGAATATCAATACATGGATATATTTACATTGGAAATGTAACACTTCAGCTATATGCTGACATAACATTAATATTGCAGAGTAAGTACAGAGCCAGGATCTAACCTAGCAGTGGCATGAAGCAAACTGAGTATCTCTGAATTCTAAGCCAGGTGTAAAAACTGCAGTACATGAACACCCACAAGCACTAGTTCTCTCCTCTGGACAGCAGAATTTATGCTTCAGTTCGGTGGGAGCTAACCAGTGTAAACAGGATACTGGCTGGTTGAATCAGCAAGGCAAGCTAACAGTCCCAGCCGATGCACAGAACTTTTATAAATTCCATTATTCTATCCTAACATGTTGCATTTTTGAAATGAAAAAAAGAATTTGCATTCACATCCTTTGATCCATAAGGTGTAGGAACATCGTGCAGATTTTGTCTGATCATTTGCCATTTGTGTAGCCACAATTTTGTATTTGAGTGATCCTTTGGCACCAACATACAACCAACAGGAACGTCTTTATTTCATGCCAGTTGATTGGACTTTTAATTGATTTATTTCATTTTGTTTGTTCTATTAAGTTTGATTGGAATGTGTCAATTCTTCAAAAGGAAATATTTGATGTTATGAAAATGCAGGTGAGGTACAATTGATGTTGTAATCAGTTAATGCTGTAAGTTGTCTGATTTTAAGTGAATGATGCTCTTTCACTCTCTTTTTAAAACCAGTTTCGTTGGGTTACCCATCCTTGCAACTTATATACTTGCAGTTCTTTAAGGGGAGCACAAAGCTACAATTACACTGGCTTTTCCAAAAGATCCATAAAGTCATGGAATCATATGTTAAATAAGGAGGCTATCTGACGGATCAAATCCATGCCTGCTATTTGCAGAAGAATCTGATCTGTCCTTTCTCTATCCCCTCAAGTGTTCATTTAAAACCATTCTTCATCATTCTTTCAACCACCTTTTAAGCATTCATAGAATCCCTACAGGATGGAAGTAGGCCATTTAGCCCAACAAGCCAACATCAACCCTCTGAAGAGTAATCTACCCAGACCCATTCCCTTACCCTGTTGCTCTACATTTCCCCCGACTAATGCACCTAACCTACACATCCCTGAACACCAAGAGCAATTTAGCATGGCAATTCAAGTAATCTGCATGTCCTTGGACTGTGGGAGGAAACCAGAGCACCTGGAGAAAGCACCCGCAGACAGGGGAAGTATGTGGAAATTCCACACAAACAATCAGCCAAGGCTGGAATCAAACCCGGGTTCGTGGTGCTGTGAGGCAGCAGTGCTAACCACTGAGCCACCTTGCCACCACATTCATTGCAGAATAAAGTTTATCCTCATATCCATCCTGCATTTCTTGCCCAAATTTTAAACCAGTGTCCCCTACTCCCAGTCAATCAGGTAATGGAAATAACTTTGCTTTGCCTTCCTTATCTAAACCTGTCATTATCTTGTGCATTTCTTTCAAATTTCTTTTCCCCCAAACAGAATAACCCTTAAGTCTTCAACTTAACCTCATAAATGAAATTCCTCATCACTGGAACAATTAGTGAACTTATCATTTCATACATTGATTTGATAGTTTGCTTACTTTGTTACTGCTTTAAATTATTTTGAATTAATGACCAAATCTTAATCTTCAAATAGTTTTGTTCTGACAAAATCAGTCACCTGTATCCAAATGGAGTTGGATTTAGTCCAAATTAATAGACCCAAGGGCTTTCTCAGAAGTGAATTTTGGATCCATTTGTTGTCTAATCTGCTTTGTGTTTTATCAACGTTCATAACTATAATTTTCTCACATACAATTAATTCACATTCCCTTCCCATCCATTATTTTCTTCAGATTCTCTACAGTTGTTGTCAACTAATCACATTGAATATATTTTTGTTTGACTTTTTTAATGAGATAATTAAGTATGTGTTTCCTGCTTTATCCAAAAATTGAGAAAAATAGGTAACAGAAGGAAATGTTATAAATTGCTGAAAATGCCCACAGTCATGTCATTTACGGAAACTGCAAACAGTGAGAAACCTAAAACAACAACAAGTTACATTGAAATAGTGCTTTTAGTACCAAAGCAATTCACTGAAGAATCATCAAACAGAATTTGATAGTAGCCACTGTAGGAGATATCAAGGCAGATGAGAAAAAGTTTTGTCACAGTTGGTACATTTTGAGGAGTTTTTTATGAGACGGATAGACATGTAAATAGCTGACTAGGTTTCAGATGAATATCAGAACTTAGGATCTCATCAGCTATAGGAGTAACCAGCAGTCGTGGACTAATAAAAAATTTTGATGTCAGAAATTGAAGAAGTAGCTTAGTTATTTCAGAGGACTGTGGAGCTGGATGAGGTTACAGAGATAGAGAGAATTGTGATCATGGTGACCTGCAAGTTCAGCTATTCACTTCATCTCCAGCAGAGTTTTTTTTTTCTGCTTGTTGTTACTGATTTATAGTTTCAAGCTGAATTAGATAATTATATTCCCCTTATTTCCACAAGTCTTAGCTATGCTTTCAATGAAAGAGCACTCATTCTGCAGATTTGAGGTTCAATCTGTTGCTTCTGTCATGATCCTTGTGGACATTGATAACTTTTTAAAAAGAAGATATGACTTTCCCAGCATCTCACAGAAATTATTATTCAGTAAGATTTCATGTTTATGACTTGTGTTGTATGACAAGTTAAAGACCAAACATTATTTAAACATTGCTAGAAGGAGACTAGAAGTTGAAACATCATCTTATACTCATCAGAATTAGCATGTAAGAAACTTGATAAAAGAGACATCATTTTATTAAAATATCTTTGACCAAGTCTCTTTCTTGCATCCTAATTCTGATGACTACAAGACAAAAAGCTTTAACTTCCAGCCTTGGTCTATTTAGCGTATTTAAGTTCTACATTACCAAACTGTTTGCTCTGCAATAACATCAGCATTAAATTAGTGGAAATTCCACAGAAATAGATGTTAATGCTGTTTTTAGGGGATTCCAGCAATGATATGATGGAAGCCTGGGGAAATTCCCATAGAATTCCAACCTTATTTTCTAGACATTCTCTACATTTTGGAGCCAACATTTCAATGTTAAAGGTAGAAAGAAAAACAAAATGTGATGAAGAGCTTCATTCAGACCAATTTACATTACAGCTTGGGTCCTGGGAAACAAAAGCGAAGGTGACTGTTGACTTTATAGAGTGAGCCACTTATGTTCAGGAGCAGTAGTGAAAATGTACCACTTGAACCACACCAACTGCGCTACAAGATAAGTGTTGCAACTTGAAATATACTGCTTGGCTTCTTAGTAAGAACAGTGCCAATATTAACATGTGACCATTTATTTGTCATTGTAGAGCTGCAGCCACAGATCGGAAATGTGCAAGATTAGTTCCATGTCACTTCTAAGGAAAAAACATGTTGCCAAAATTGCATTCAGGGCAAGCAGTAGGAAACAACAGTGAATATTTTCTGTTAATAAAAACTGAAACACTGCCACACTTGGTAGTAACATTCAATGGTTACGGACAATATAGCAGCGATATGTTAGTGTTGCACAAGGTACAATCAAGGTGAAGAAAAGAACAACTTTGGATATGAGTATTCACTATTTTGTTTAAGTCCAGTTTCTATTAACTTGTGCATGTAACATGACTTTGAATTGTGATGCAGAAGTATACTTGTCACATGTACCTAAGTACACTGAAAAGTTTTATTTTGCAAGGCGTACAGGCAGATCATAGCAAAAAAGACCATGCAGGTCATAGGGTGCTTAGACAGATTGAGGTATACAAGGTTATGAATGCATAGGAGGTGCACAAAAACAAGGTTAACATTTGGTTTGAAATTAGAGATGTCTGATCAGCAGTCTAATAACAGCAGAAATGAAGCTATTCATAGTATTGAAGGATAGAAACAAATTTTCACACACATAGGTGGAACTAAGCATTGAAATCAGGCAGAATGTACAATACCTTGCATTTAGTCTTTTTAATATGGTAAAGTGTTCCAAGGTGAATAATGTCATAACATTTACAATTCAGACTCATCCCAGTTATATAATCCTCCGAAGAGCAACTGAAATCAACATGCTTGCAGTGCGTTTGTGTCATTTGCTGTAGGAATGCAAGTATAACATGTCTCATCAAAGGAAAACAGATATAGGAAGGGCAGTTTTTGGTATATCTATATGATTAAAATAAATTAAAGAGAATTAGGGAAAGATCAATTAAAAAGGCCTATTCAACACAGATCTCTAAAAGACAAGTTGAAAATTGAACTAATCTTGCGCATTCTTTCCAAGAAATAACAGGAAAGGAAAAGAAATGCAGTAAATGCAGTTGAGATGGATTTTCAAAAAACAATTGACAAAATGTAACGTGAGAAACTTCTCGCAAGAATAATGGCACCTAGAATTATGGAAGTGAGAACACCGACTGGTAGAGTCGATAAGATATGTTTCAAGCTAGAATTTTATGCTGGTTGGTATTTGATAAGGGGTTCAGTCGAGCCATTCTTAATTACCAAACATTTTGGAATTGATGCAGGATATTAAAATTTCCAGTTGACATCAAACTAAGAAAATGGCAAATTGTGCAGAACAAGGTATTTGGTTAGCAGGATGGACAGATTTGCTGCCAATGTTTTGGATTTGTGAGCCTAATGGGGAGCCTAAGGTATTGGCAACATGTATTGGGAAACCATATGCATGTAAGCATGATTTCCTATTCTTTGATGAGAAAGGTTCCAGCTGCAGTCTCCAAGTATATGGCCTCATTGGCAGCATTCCATTCAAAAAACACACCTCGATAAAATCAGTCATTGTACAGCCTTGTTTTTATTTCTATATAATTTCTCTGATAATCTCAGCTGCTACAGTCATCCTGTAAAGATATAACATTTTAAGATTTTTCCACAAGATATCCTTCATTGACCTTCAAATATGTGAAAGAATTTTGCATTTCTGAGCCAATGTGATTATATTGCAAATCTGAATTTAGTTTCATTTGTGAAATTTTAATACATTTACTGTTTCCTAATCTGTAATGATATTCCAATCTGTCTTCTTTTTAAGGATGAGATCGGTATTTGAATTGATCACATACATTAGCCATGCATGAACATAGGAGCTGGAGTAGGCCATTCAGCCCTTCAAACTTGCTCCATTGTCCAGATCATGATTGACTACATGTCACTCTGCTATAATACACGTTCTGTCAGCATGAATTGCCTATAATGCGATTGACAAATTGTGGACACTATTTGAATAACACAAACTTTCTACTGAACAGGTATAATGATTTTCTATTAGCGATCTTCTAAAGCTGGATTTTCTTTTGCGGTTTTCCATAGCACAATTTCCTATCGCGTGAGGTTGTAAAGGCACACAATTGTGGCTTTATAGCAGAATGACCTGTATCTAGCTCAGTGCCATCTCCTTACCCCTTGATGTTTTGATTCAAATTGATTTGATTTGATTGAATTTATTATTGCCACATGTACAGTGAAAAGTTTTGGTTTGTGTGCAGTACAGGCAGATCATACCATACAAAGTACATCAGGGTAATAGAACAGAGCAAGGAATACAATGTTACAGCTGCAGAGAAGGTGCACAAAGAGTGAAGTCAACATTAAGTTTGAAATTTGAGAGGTCTGTTCAGAAGTCTAATACTAGCGGGGATGATTTGGAGATGCCGGTGTTGAACTGGGGTGTACAAAATTAAAAATCACACAACACCAGGTTATAGTCCAACAGGTTTAATTGGAAGCACTAGATTTCGGAGCACTGCTCCACAACCACCTGATGAAGGAGCAGTGCTCAGAAAGCTAGTGCTTCCAATTAAACCTGTTGGACTATAACCTGGTGTCGTGTGATTTTTAACTTTGAACAGCGGGGAAGAAACTGTTCTTGAAACTATTGGTTCATGTTTTAAGCTTTTGTATCTTCTGCCCTACGGAAGAGGTTGGAAGAGATTGTAACTGGGTGGGAGGAGTCTTTGATGATGCTGGCTGCCTTCCTGAGGCAGTGAGAAATATAGATGGAGTCTAATGGATGGACCACAGCACCACAGTCTCGAAAGCAATTGCTGTATCAAGCCATAATGCATCTGGATAGAGTGCTTTCTGTGATGCATCTGTAAAAATTACTAAGAGTCTTTATGGACATGCAGAATTTCCTTAGTTTTCTGACAAAGTAGAGGTGTTAATGTGCTTTCTCACCATCACATCAACATGGGTTAGTGGGTGGAATTAGTATTTGGAAATGATCAATCTCTGTGTTATGATTCGACAGTAGATTGGGTTGGATGTAACAAAAAGTCTACGGGTTAAGTACCGTATATACTTATGAATAGGTCACATTTTGAAGACCGTTTTTTGAGCTGAAATTAAGGGCTCGACTCACACACGAAGTATTGTTCACGAGGGGATGAACTTCATGCTTGGCATGAGTCAAAAAATGGACAAACAAGAGCTAGATTTCTATATAAAATAATAACCAACGAAAGGAAAAGGAATTATGACCATTATTGAATATTTATCTACAAAACAATTGTCTCCATTCTGCCTGCTACAGTAGAACAGGACAGTCTTACTGTATCCCAGTTACCAGTACTGTAAAGTGCATGTTGGTCTACACATATGTAGAAAAGTTAATAAACATACCAGCAGGTGGTCATCTACCGGGGGTAATGGCATGCACAGGTCAAATATATGTATGTAAAATTACATAGATAAATATATACAGTATACTATATAGTTATCAACATTCAATTTAATGATTTGAAAATCACATTGCGCGTAACATGTGATGACGCAGGTATTGTAATTGAATCTAAATTGTGCAAATCATGCCCTTTAAGGGTGCATATATGATCAGGAAGAGACCCAAAAAAGAACTAAAGTTGACTTATACATGCGGAATATGAGAAATATCTGATCTTTTGGCCAAAATAAGGGGTCAACCTATACATGTGATCGGCATATACATGAGTATGTACAGTAATTCAAATTAACATGTTTATTGGCAGTAAAATATATAGAGAGCAGCAATGAAATATATTGAGTGGTAAGTTAATATATTCAGCGGTAAGTATATGTTAAGCAGTAGATAAACATATATTGTAGTAAATATATGAAGTAGCAACTGTATATTGACAATGAGTCCCACCATCTGGGACCTCACTTTATGATGGTCAGCCTGAAGAACTTGGGATTCCTGGGACTGTTCTTGATCCCAGTCCAAGATGAAGTCCAACAGCACGTAACACATAACACATGGGTTGAGTTGGCAATAAGTCTCACTGTCTTCTTATAGTTACAAACCATGGATCGAGGTGAAGTCCACTGAATGGGATGAAATCCCTGATGTTAGTACTATTCTGAATCTAGATTCTGACATTATTTCATGGCACGTTCAGTACTTTTCTAGACATTGCATTATACAGAAAAACATCTCCAGGTGGCTCCGTATGATGGCCCAGCAGGACAATTCTCACAGTTTAGTGTCATGTGTTCATCTCTCAGTCAAAACAGGCTGTTTTTTCACATTAGGCCTGTTTACCATGTACTTTTCATCTTTATTTCAATTGTTCATTGTCATGTCCAATTAAGCCTTACCAACTAACCCCTAATGATATGATCTAAACATGTTATTTTTGATCTTACCACAACAGCCTGTCATGAACATATTCAGTGACTGAGCTTCCACAGACCCCACGGCTGAGAATTCCAATGATTCACCAATCTCTGAGTGAAGAAATTTCCCTTTATCTGAGCATTAAATGGCCTCCTCATTATTTTCGGAATATGTCCAAGGACCATCACTACACCACCCCTGCCTCATCTCCTCCCAGCTAAAGGAAATGTCATTCCTACATTTGCCCCATCTAGCCCTTTATACATTTTGTAAGTTTCATTCAGCTGTACAACAAATGTCTTTGAAGCCCTCTTGTTAATATCAGCCACAATTTACATTTCTCGTGTTTATTACACTTTCTCATCCTCAATTAAGCTATGCCTAACTTTATTTTACGTTGATACTGATTCCTCCCTATTTCTAATTTATCTTAGATGTTACATTTCTTTGACATCTCTATTTCACATTGTACTCTATTTTTTATGCTACTTTACTTTTTTCTGATATAATATATTCTCTTTCTAAATCACATAAAATAGCTTTTAAGGATTCACATTCTCTGGTTTTGATTTCTATTCAATCCTCCAGACAGCTCTTCCCATCAACCCCTCTGGACAGAACATCAATTAATTGGAACTTCTGAAATGATAACAAATATAAAACTAGATATTACAATCTTCAAATGAAAATGAATATCACTTTTTGCAAGGACAGGAAAGAAGGCCATTCAATTTAGCAATCCTATCCCTTTCATAAACTAATTTTACTTCTTTACTTTCTCTTTCATGAGTGGAGGTGGTGATGTAGTGATTCTGGAATTAGAAGTGTTCAGAAGGTTGGGCAGTTTTTGTTTAAGAAAGCAGAGTCTTCAAAGGTCTCAAGATTAGGAATAGAGTTCATAGAATTTTTCACTGGTTACTTGCTCTGGCTAGGAATTCAAATCCAAAATAGCAGATGGTGTTACATGAAATCATTTTTTTTAAAAACTTTGCAATAAAAAAAGCTAGTCTCATGGTGATCATGTAACCACCAGTGAACTAATCTGATTCATTAATGTCCTATAGCGAAAAAGATCTGCCGTCCTTAGCTGCTTTGGCTGACATGTGACTCCAGACCCACAGTGATGTGATTGATTCTTAACCACTTTTTGGGTAATTAAGATTGGGCAATAAACAAAGTGATGCCCACATTGGAAGGAATGAATTTTTAAAAATATTTTCCCACTCCAGAGAGACATCAGATTCTCTTGAAATCAATTATGTTGCCTGCTTCCTTTGAATTTCCTGGTAAATTACTCGGCTACTCCATTTTACTTTTGCTATGAAATCTCAGTTCTCCATATTTTAACATGTTCCCAGGTATTTTAAATTCTTGGATTTGTGAACAATTAATCTGTGAGAATTCTATGAACACTATTCCTAATCTTGAGACCTTTGAAGACGCTTCTTTGTGAAACAAAAACTGCCCAACCTTCTTAACTTTTCTAATTCCAGAATCCCTTTTCACTGTGAAAAACTATTGTTTGCAGACCCTACCTGATAGTGTATTGTTTTCTGAACCACCTGTTCTGAATAGACAATGCTTGCTGAGCCACATTACTGTATATAACTCCATTATTAACTGTTAATACAACCGGTTTTACAAAGTGTTTACTTCAGATTTGTTGACCAAAAATGCCAAACAAATTCTAAGTAAGCCGCACAATGTTTAATAAATTGCTATGATCAAATCATGAAATTTGTTGTAATGCATTGTCTGTGACAATAGCTGTAAACATTATCATCTGGATTGCATTCAGATTACACTGAGGTTTTGGGCTAAACCATCCCATGAAATGAAAGTTCCCTATTTTGAACAAGAAAAAAAAATTCAAGTAATTTTGTAACTCCACTGACAGGTTAGCAAAAAGCATATAAAAGTAATAACAGAGTTCCAACTCCAGATTAGAGTCTTGCATAAGGTGATTCTGCTGAAACAGCCAATTGAAATCATCAACTTGGCCACACGTAAATATGGGCCTCACCCTGATTTTATGTGCAAATGCTTTCCAGATTAAACCACTTTATTGTAGCATCAGCAAAAAGTGTTTTTTTCTGCAGACAAGTTGAATGCTACATTTGCAAAAGGCTGCAGATGAGCTCAAAGTATTATTGGTATCTGATTGTAGGAACATAGAAATAGGACATTCAATTCCTCAAGGCTGCTTTGCCATTCAGTCAGATCATAGTTGAATTGTAGTTGATTACACCCATCTACCTTGGTTCTGTAACTGTTAATAGCCTTGCCTAGCAAAAATCTATGAATATGTTTTAAAATTTTCAAGTGAAAAGTTCCAGATTTCTATTTCTCTCCCTGATAATAAGTGCTTCGTACATTCCTGAATTACACTTTATATGTAATTGTATAGCCATGTACTGCATTCCCCACAAGAAGAAATAGTTGATTTACTTTATCTAGGCAGTCTTCTACTACAGTGGGTAATATCTCTGCTTTGGAGCCAAAAGCTGTGGTTTAAAGCCCCACCCCAGGGACTGATGGCCAAGAAAGGTGTGCTCATAATGTGGCCAAACAGGTTGGGCATCAATCTGTAAATCTTTCATCAGAAGAGGGTAAGCAAGAAAATAAATGGAGTAAGAGACAAACATATTATTGCATACTTAATTACCTAAAGCTTAAAGGTGTAATCCTCTTTAATCTTCTCAGTCTAAAATGCTGATTTGCCACTCATTCTGTAATGCCAGCTGTTTAATAGAATGAAGCCCTGCTCCTGATAACTGACTACCTTTCATTCAATATTGTTTGGTCCTCAAACCTGACTTTGCTAATTAATTTCTTCAATGTTCCATTCACTACACTGTTTAGTGCAGTTAATTTATCCTACAAGGTTCAGAAAGCCTGTCAACAGTTTTGAGTTTGAAATAAATATAAGGCAATTTAAAAAAAATGCTGCTCTGTTTCTTATCTTCAAATCATAACCATATCCAAAATATATAAAGTGCAATAATCTTAGGTGTGGAAGGAATAACCTGTTTAATTATGCAATTGCCAGTGCTGACATATTGGTCCAAAGGTTGCATTAAAAAAGTCAGCAAGGCTATAGTATTTACAGTAATGTGTGTAGAAATTTCACAGCAAGGGCAGATATGTGATTAAATGCAGAAATTTTTTGATTGCTGCCAGAGATACACCCTTTGTAATCTTGTTCAAATGCATCTAGGAGTGTAAAATAACTGCACTGGCTAGGATGGTAAATACAGAGTAAACTTGACATAGAAATGTCTTTGTTTCAAGTCTAAATGCCTCCTTACCCATGTTATGAATGTTCATTACTGTCAATCAACCTCTCTGACACTGAAAATTAACTATTTTATGTGTGGAATATAATTTCTTCAATTGGTTTTAAATTGGTGATTTAACAATATTTAGATTACTGTTTTACTTTTTCATTCTATCGCATTTTTTCTCTCAATCCAATCTTTCCTTCCTTTTAGTCTCTTTCCACGCCCAACTTGACTGTGAATTAGAGTCATAGAGATGTACAGCACAGAAACAGACCCTTCAGTCCAACTCGACCATGCCGACCAGATATCCCAACCTAATCTTGTCCCATTTGCCAGCACTTGGCCCATATCCTTCCAAACTCTTCCTATTCATATGCCCATCCAGATGCCTTTTAAATATTGCAAGTGGCAAGTTGCCCGTTAGGTCTCTTTTATATCTTTCCTCTCTCACCCTAAGCCTATGCCCTCTAGTTCTGGACTCCCCCACCCCAGGGAAAAGACTTTGCCTATTTATCCTATCCATGCCCCTCTTAATTTTATAAACCTCTATGAAGTCACCCCTCAACCTCCGACGTTCGAGGGAAAACAGCTCCAGCCTATTCAGCCTCTCCCTATAGCTCAAATTCTCCAACCCTGGCAACATCCTTGTAAATCTTTTCTGAACCCTTTCAAGTTTCACAACATCCTTCCGCTAGGTCCTTTGCTTTTATTGAAGCTGCCTGGTATCTGCCTGATTTCCTTGTCAAGATGTGTCAATGTCCATCTTGTTTGACACATTTGGTATAAGAAGGAGCTGTATACTGATGAGGTGAGTTGAACTGGAATGGCATTTCTGCTTGGGAACTCTGCAACCTTCTGCGCTCAATATCAAGTTCAATAATTTTAGGACCTTCCTAAAATCCTCTTGAAAGAGCATCTTCTTCCAGCGCTTTACCCCCTCCCCAACACACCAGGCCCTGCCATCAAATAGATTGCTACCTCTCACAACCTATTGTCAACCAATAATTCTCCACATTAGCAGCTATTGATTCTTCCAAGCTGACCTTTACCAGTCCTTTGTCTGCCCAATTCTATCTGGGCTCCATCTCCACCTATTGGTTACTATTTTTCCCCCACCCCCACCCCCATCTTTTTCCTAGCTACAATGAGTTATGAAGAAGGGTCACTGGACCTGAAACATAACCTCTGCTTTCTCTTCACAGAAACTGCCAGATGTGCTGAATTTTTCCAGAAATTTTATTAGGTTCCCATCAGAAAATATTCAATTGATGATACAGTTGGAAAATGCATGATTTGGAGATGTCGGCGTTGGACTGGGGTGTATAAAGTTAAAAATCACAACACCAGGTTATAATCCAACAGGTTTAATTGGAAGCCCTAGCTTTCGCAGCGTCGCTCCTACTACCACCTTATGAAGGAGCGACGCTCCGAAAGCTAGTGCTTCCAATTAAACCTGTTGGACTATAACCTGGTGTTGTGTGACTTTTAACGTTGGAGAAAGCAATCATTTAAAAATGAATTTCATTGGTTTGTGAAATGGTAACAATCAGACATCATTTTTGAATTACTGAAAGCATAAAGCAGGAAAATAGAAAAATGCTTTTTCAGTCAAAGGATTATTTTGGCGTGAAATGCCTTACCAAGTGAGGTCAAGTAAATTGTAAAACTATTGAGAATAAGGCCATATGGCCCAGTGCAACTATATTGGGCTATGATGGGGAAATCCGAGACAAATCTCTCTGCCCCAATCTTTTCCTATCACTTAGGAAGTTCTGTTTCAAACATTAACAAATATTAAATTAAAAGATGCAATGTGCATTGCCACAGCTACACACTCTGGCAGAATATTTTATGCTCCAACAACTCTCTGAATATAGAAATTTCCTCCGACCTCTTTCTTTACTCTCTCCGTCACATGTGACGAGTCCTTATCACTGATTTGTCAATCAGAGGGAATAGCTTTTCCCTGTTGATGTGACATTTATGAGAGAGTTAAATAAACAGTCAAAGCTGAACAAGGTTAAGCGGGACAAACATAAAACTAGGAAAAAACATTCGGGACGATATAACGCAAATGTTGAGCGAAATGTACACATAAAAAAATGGACTGACAATGATGCATCTCTCACTGAAATATATACTATTTCCAATAGTCAGACAACAACTTGCTTAAAATATACAGACTAATTTCACCATCAGGAGTTGAATTGGATGATATGACATTCATATGAGTGGAGGTAAGAAATAACAAAAGGAAGAAAACTCTGGTGGGAGTAATCACGAATGGTTAGTTTATAGATTTCCTAACTGTAGTTAAACTGCAGGACAGAGAATAAATCAAGAGGTAATGAGGGTGCAGTGATTTAAACCAGATGAATCTCTTTGACCACAAGATTACTGATTGGGGTTGTTAACCATGGCCAATCAGAGACCCCTGGCTGACAGATATAAACAGAGAATTTGGGTGCTGGGGATAAAATAAGCACTACCACACTTAGGTGGTAGTGTGAGGGAGGAAAAAAAAAAATAAAATAATAGAAAAAAAATGGGACATTAGAGGTGGGCGCCGCAGGGAATGGAGTGCATCATTTCTCCCTCCAACTCTATTTTGATTTAGTCCCTACCCTCCCCTTCACTGTAAAAAAAAATAAACAGAGAATTTGGGTGCTGGGGAAAAAATAAGCACTACCACAGTTAGGCGGTAGTGTGGGGGTTAAATTAAAAAATAATAATATTAAAAAAAAGAAAGAAAAGAAAAAAAACAGAAATGTAAGGGCGCTGCTTGTCACCGGCCACTTGGGTGTTTTCCCTTAAAGAAAAAAAACAAAAAAAAAGAAAAAAAAGAAAAAAGAAAAAAAAGAGAAGAACAGGAGTTCACACAGCATTGCCCTTTGATGAGAAGGGCACTGCTTAAAAAAAAACAGAGAATTTGGGTGCTGGGGAAAAAATAAAGAAAAAAAAACAGGAGTGTCAGTGATCTTGTTCACTCTGAGAGCTGGCTCTGAGAAAAAAAACAGAGAAATCAGAGAATCTCCTCACTCCAGGACTGACTCTGAGCTGACTGGTAACAGCCCATGTGCACATGTAAACAAAGAGTGACTTGGTGATGGGATATTAGCCTCTATGCAGTTATTTCAGAGGACATGTGAAAAAAAGAGAGTAAATTATTTATGGGTGAGTTTAATCTTGATGTAGATTGGGAAAATCAATTGTAGCCACAAGGAAGAACTCACTAAGTATATTTGGGACAGTTTCCTTCAGCAATATTTGCAAATCCAAATGGGGATCAGACTATTTTGTATCAGGTAATGTGTGATGATGTAGGTTTAGTCAATGATCAAAGGTTAAAACATCCCTGAGGAAATAGTGACCTTAATCTGGTAGAAATTAACATTCTGCGTGAGATTGCGAAACAGGGGTCAAGGTCAGTTATGCTGAACCTAATTGGGAATATATATAAGGGAACGAGGGCCATGTTAGCTGGAGTGAAATGGAAAGGATAGTTACCAGAAAAGACCATATTTAAGAAAATAATTAGTGACTCCAAACAAATTTTAAAAAAGGACAGACCAACTATGGTTGACCAGTGAGTTAAGAATACTATTAAACTGAAAGATTTGAAGGTGGCAAAGATTAGTGGTAAACATCAGGTTGAAAAAAATTTAAAAACCAACAAAAGATGACCAATAAATAATAAAATCTTTTAAAAAACACCTTGGCGGTGAACCAACAAGTAATACTAACATGTTCAGCAATTCTTATGGAGTCATGGAGATGTACAGCATGGAAATAGCTCTTTGGTCCAATTGTCCATGCTGACTAGATGTCCTGAATTAATCTAGTCCCATTTGTCAGCATTTGGCCCATATCCCTCTAAACCCTTCCTCTTCATATTCCCGATGCCTTTTAATGTTGTAATTGTACAAACCTCCACCACTTCCTCTAGCAGCTCTACCACCATCTGCATGCAAAGGTTGCCCCTCGGTCCCTTTTAAATCTTTCTCCTCTCACTTTTAACCTATGCTCTCTAGTTTTGGATTTCTTGACCCTGGGAAAAAGACCTTGGCTATTTACCCTATCCAAGCCCCTCGTGATTTTATCAGTCTTCATTAGGCTACCTCTCACGTTCTGATGTTCCAGGGAAAATAGCGTCTCCTATAGCTCAAACCCTCCTCCCCATCAACGTCCTTGTAAACCTTTTCTGAACCCTTTCAAGTTTAACATCATCTTTCCTATGACAGAGAGGGCAGAAGTGAATGCAGTAAACCAAAAGTGGCCAAACGATGCGGCAACATGACATCCTAATACTACACTCAATGAATAGATCAATAAAGACAAGCACAACAAACGCCCTTTCTACCTGGGACTCTACTTTCAGGGAACTATGAACCTGCACTCGAAGATCTCATTGTTTGGCAACACTCCCCAAGACCCTACCATTAACTGTATAATTTCTGCACATATTTACCTTAGCAAAATGCAACACTTCATGCTTATCTTAATTAAGCTCTATCTTCCACTCCTCTTTCTATTGGCCCATCTGATTAAGAGCCCGTTGTGCTCTGAGATAACCTTCTTCACTGTCCACTACACCACCAATTTTGGTGTCACCTGCAAACTTACTAACCATTCCTCCTAGCTTCACATTCAAATCATTTATATAAATGACAAAAAGCAGTGGATCCAGCACTGATCCTTGCAGCATCCCGCTTATCATAGGCCTCCAGTCTGAAAAACTAGCCTCCATCCCCGACTCTTCTTTAAATATATAAGAAGGAAGAGAAAAGCCAAAGTAAACATGGACCTGCCAGAGAATGAGACTGCAGAAATAATAATGAGGAACCATGAAGTAGCATAGGAGTTGAATAAATACTTGCAGCAGTTTTCATAGTAGAAAGCACTAATAACATTTCAAAAATACTAACTGCTCCAGGGGCAAAACCAGGAGAGGAAATAAACCCAGTAATTATTATTGTAGAACAAAAAACAGGAGACCTAATAGGCAAAATGATGACTAGGCCCCACAACTGATGGGTTTCATCCTCGGATACCAAAGGAAGTAGCCACAGAGAAAGTGGCTATACTAGTAATCTTCCACGAGTCCTTAGATTTTGAACATGTCCCAGAGACTTGGAAAACTGCCAGTATAATAATGCTGATTCAAAAAGGAAAGGAGACAATAACAGGAAATAAAAGGCTAATTAGCTTAACAGTTATTAGAAAACAATTTGTCTATTATACAGGATTAAATAACAGAGCAGTTAGAGATATATCATCAAGCAGAATCAGCATGGCTTCTCCAGAACATTCCAAGACTTAGTAAGTTCAGAGACCATCGTTATGGACCAGACCAAACCCTCTCAAAATATATTCAGAAGATTGTGTAGACCCTAACTTTTTCTTATTTCCAAGGTAAGTGTAAGGTGTTGCATTCCAACTTGTAAAAATATCAGATTTGAAGCCAACCACACTTTATTGATACACTATAATTAAAATATAAGAAAAGAAACAAGAAATTAGAATAACATAACTCCACTGGAAAACATAACAGAACAATAGATCATTTAACTACTAAACAGTAACTATTCCAATATGGTAACATCCCATAAACACACACTTGACAAAAGGCAAAATTCCATAAAATAAATTTCTCACAAGTAATTTTCCAATCCAAGAGGAAAAATATCAAGAGAAAACACTGAGACAGAGTGTCACAGGGAGAATGTATTGCAGCTTCTAAATCTGGCTTCAAGACCCAGCAACTGCTGAAAACTAAAAGTCCAAAAATCCTAGTTCTTTGTGAGCTTGATCCCACCCATTCAGGCTCCTTCTATTGTTCCAACTTTTTTTTTAAAAATGGTCCTGCAGATTGTTGACTTTATTGGCTTTGGAGCAGACTGCACCTCTGTCACAACCTTCCTTCTTAAAAGAAAGGAAAAAATATACCTCTTAAAACTGTAGTATCATCACACCATGGTATAGAGTTGATGTATAAGCATGGTTAATGAATAGAAAATGGCAAGTTGGGATAAGGGGTGCATTTTTACGATGGCAACCTACAACTAGTGGTGGGCTGCAGGGATTGGTGTTAGGACAACAATATTTGGGTGTGGGAAGTGAATATATTCTCACATTGTCTGCACACATCAGGTTTGAAGATATTTTCTTGTGAGGAAAGATTGAGTAGGTTGAGCTGTTACTCACTGGATTTTAGAAGAATGAGAAAAGACTTTATTTAAACATATAAGATTCTTAGGGGACTTGACAAGATGGATGCTAAGAGTCTCGTTCTCCCCATGAGAGAGTTTAAGACCAGACAGTATAATCTCAGTGTAATAACTTGCACAGGTAGGACAGAGATGAGGATCTCTCAGGTGGTCGTGAATCAGTGCCATTCATTACTGCAGAGAGCTGTAGAGGTTAGGTCATGAAGCATATATTGAAGGCTGAGAGAGACAGATTTTTAATCAGTAAGGGAATCAAGAATGGAAAAAGGCAGGAAAGTGGAGTTGAGGATTATCAGTTCCACCATGATCTCAATTAATGGTGGAACAAGGCTGAGTGGTCTGTTTCTGCTCCATGTCTCATGGCTTTACAAATGAAATCCTGAAGGAGGCTGACATCATTCCTTAAAAATAACGCCTGGAATGATGGACAATATTTCTTGCAGCCAATGTTCGCTCCCTTTTGATCATTTTGGGTGTTGAAAAGGGATCTTCCAGAATTTCATTTACCCTGTATTAGAGTATTCTCATTCCTTTGAAATGTCTCCCTGGAGATTACATGGTTTCTGGTGGACAGGACGCATTGAGGAACATGGTATTTACTTGCAGCTTGACCCAATGGAGCACACTCAATAGACCAGTTGGTCTTTTCTTTCTGTCTTTTTTTTGTGCTCATATCAACATGCCTTTCAGAAGTCACTTCACAAAGGTTTATGACGAACTTGAGTAATCTGTTTTATTTTTGTAAAATCTGTTAGACTTCGGTCAAACAACCAATGTTAACAGTTTGAAGAAGTTACTGAGCCAAATAATTACAATAAGATGAATTTATGCACACAACAAAATTTGTCAGCTTGTGGCTTACTAATAATTTCAGTTCTCACTCCATCACATCGATTGGTTAGGTTGAGTTCAAGCAAGTTCCCTAAATGATGTTGTCAACAGTCAATGTTTAATAATTTCATGAACAAAATAAGTTAAAATATTTTCTATAAATTCTCAGGTAGAAGCTACAGATTTGCTTTCCAATAAGAGAAATGTTGATAATTAGTACAACACACATTAAACACGTAGAGATTCAAATACAGTTATGAGCTAAAAGCTGCATTTTAAGACAACTGTTTCCATCCGTCTGATTTTCAAACAGAGTTCCTGAGGGCATGGAACAAAGAGATTTTAAAAATTTAGTAAGTGTAGACGAAAATGTTTTGTAAGAAGCTGATTGCTACTAATTTGGTGAGAGAAGCAAACCAGTCAGTTCATCTGTTTGTACCCTGCCCCTGCTGATCATTTCAGACCCAATTCACAGCCTCTGCCATAAAGCAATCCTCTTCCATCATAGTTAGGTTCCTGCTGTCATATATTTCATCATAGCTCAATAATGCCAAGAGTCATTCCTTGTGAAAATTGAAAAGTGCATTCCGCATCCTTATTCGAACACAGCAGCATATTCCCCTGAAACATACATAGCTTGCCAGCTGATGCATAAACCTTTGTCACCTTTAACATTGCTCTTTCCATTAGAACCTCTTTTTTGTATTGTATCAATGTTACTGCAGGCATTTTTTCCTTTGCTTCTAAGCTGCAAAACCATTATTTTAGGTACATATTTATTATATTATCTGTTATATTGTATATGCATACTCTGATATGTTATATTATTTATGAATATATCACATATGAAGGATATATGTTGTAAGTTTCCTTGCTGAGCTGGTAGGTTTGTTCTCAGATGTTTTTTCACCATGCTAGATAGCATCATCGGTGAACCACTGGTGTTCTGTCCCGCTTTCTATTTATGATTCTTGGTCTGTTATGGCGGGTGATATCATTCCCGGTTATTTTTTCTGAGAGGTTGGTAAATGGGATCCAAATTGATGTGTTTGTTAATGGATTTCTGGTTTGAATGCTGGGCGTCTAGGAATTCCTGTGCATGTCTTTGTTTAGCCTGTCCCAGGATGGATGTGTTGTCCCAGTCGAAGTTATGTCCTTCTTCGTCTGTATGTAAGGATACTAATGATAGTGGGTCATGACTTTTGGTGACTAGTTGGTGCTTGTGTATCCTGGTGGCTAGTTTCCTGCCAGTCGGTCCAATGTAGTGTTTGTTGCAGTCCTTGCAGGGTATTTTGTAAATGACGTTCGTTTCGCTGGCTGCTGAAACACACCGAAACTAGCCACCAAGATACTGGTGCACCAATTAGCCACCAAAGGACATCACCCACTATCACTAGTATCCTTACATACAGACGAAGAGGGATACCAGTTTAACGAGGACAATACATCCATCCTGGGACAGGCTAAACAGAGACATGCATGGGATTCCTAAAGGCCTGGCCTTTCCTCAAACTTGAAATCCAAGAACAAACATATCAATTTGGATCCCATTTACCAACCTTTCAGAAAAGAACCGGAAATGATATCAAACACCACAACAGTCCAAGACACATAAACAGAAAGCAGGACAGAACACCAGCGCTTCATTGGAGGCTCACTGATGATGTTACCAAGCATGGTGATGACATGTCTGAGAACAAATCTACCAGCTCAGTGAGCAAACTTATAACCTGAATCTCAACCTGAGCTACAAATCTTCTCAAAAATCGCAATTAAGGATATATATTTCTATTATCATATTTTGCATTTAAATATTACATTGCTATGGTGTTATTTTGCCGAAAGACATCAAGATTCATGTCATTTTCTAATTTAATTACCTATTTATGATGCCTGAGAAGTGATCATCTTGCCTCTCTCCAGGCAGTCTTTCTTCTGTAATGTACAAGGTTTGATTATCCCAACTTGGTGCCACTTCACTAATAATTATTGATTTGTCTCATGGAATCAATGGGCCTCAGTCAATCATCTGGATTACTCAGCAATTAATAAAAAGGCGGATTTTTAGTTTCACTGCCTGACTCGTCCTTTGGAAAACAAATTTCATGCTCATTAGATAACTGATTTGATTTCATTCCATTATATTGGTAGGATGAAAACTGGTGGATAATTCAATACATGAGCAATCTGCTGTGTCAGATTATCACCTAGGGAGTGAAAGTGAACATTTACTTCATAGCAATATTGGCATAAATAGTATTTCTGAGAGAGATCAATGTGTATTTCTTCAGAGTATGCAATGAAGGAAATAAGGTAGCTTGTTTTGCCAGTTTGTTGAAATAAAAGATTATTGAGTGTAATAGTCTGCTTGGAACAATTATTGAAATTAATTTGTTTGTTGTTTAAGACAGTGGATGAAAGAGAGAGAGACAACTTAAAGAAAGTTACCTTAATTTTGCAGTTCATGTCACTCACCAATTATTTCAAAATGTAAATGTTATATCTTTTGGAGGCTATTAAGGTAATGAGAAAATTTGAACCATCAATTTCCAAAATCAGTCATCTGAATTTGATACCAGAGTCCTATCATGGACTAAAGGATGTGTCACCGGACCCGAAATGTTAACTGATTCACCTTCAGTGATGCTGCCAGACTGAGCTTTACCAGCAACTTCTGTTTTTGTTCAGGATGGGTTGTTGCCTCCTCCCCAGACTATTTGCAGACTGTTCTCTGACTAACAACCCCAAGCAAACCCTCATAATACACTAGGTGGGCAGACACCTAGTAGATGATTGGTGTAAGTAAATGATTAAAGGGCAGTTGTACTCATTTGCAAGCCAAATGACCAATATAATATGCTGCTCATACCATCATACCTTTACTGAGGACAGGTGGGAAGCTGGAATGGACATCCTGTTTTTTGCACTCAGGCAAGAAGGAAGGGAGGTTGTGAGCCATGATACATCAAAAGCACGTCCCACCCCCATAAACAATCATCCTTCATTCCTTCCATGCCCCCTAAGCTCCAAAACCACACCTTAGCCCCTCATTTCCCACCTTGGGAATTTGGTTCCTTGTCCACTCTGAAATTCTGGGACTTGCCTTCCCTTGCAGCCGTCCATCTTCTTTGTGCTGTTGTGCAGTGCCCAATCAGAGGCTTGGCACTGATGGATTGATCGCCAATCAATGGGAGGATTTCTGACTCCCATCCACCATAGACAACCTAGCTATCAAGACCTATACTAGAGGAAACTTCAAGACCTGCATATCAGCCTTCCTTCTGAGAAAGGATGTTCTTGCTACAAATGGTGTGCTGAGAATGTTTGCCAGAATGAATCCTGGCATGGAGGGACTGACATATGAGGAGATTATGAATTGTTTGGGGATTATATTCTGTGAAGCTCAGAAGAATGGGGGTGTGGGAGGAGTCTGATAGAATACTACAAAATTCTCGCGGGAGTTGACTGGGAGGAAGGATGTTCCTGATGGTCACAGAGCCCAGAATCAGGACTCACAGTCTAAGGATATGGGGTAAATCATTTGAAACTGAGATGAGGAGAAATGTCTTCATCCTGAGAGTGGTGAGCCTGTGGAATTCTCCACAATGGAAAGCAATCAATCAAAAACATACTATGATTTCACAAAGGAGTTAGATATAGAGCTTGGGCCTAAAAAGATCTGTTATCAAGTTGAAGGTGTGTACTGTACCTTTAAGAGAGAGTGAATACTGATCTGAACTGAGAGATTACAAGCACCTGTGTATATGACTCAATGGCAGGCCCAGAATGTACTGGAAAATTGAAAATATGCAACATTTGGCTGTGAAATGGATAACTGAGTTTTGGCTGCAGTTTTGACAACAATTTAAATTTACTCAGTTTAAATTCTGCCCCAGGATACTAAAACCCAATCGAGTTTGAATTTATTGTTTTGCCAACATTGAACCAATGAGAAGATCCGATGTTGGGGATACAAAAATGCAACATTTTGAAAATGGAGAGAGACCAATTGCATCAAGATAGATCCGAGAAATTAGGAAACACTCTCTATCAAAGGTACCTTGTCATATGAAATATACTCACAGTAAAAAGAAAGAAGACAACTCAGGGAATTCAGCAGGCGGAAGAGTGAAGTCACAGAAGATGACAGTTGCTGTGTGGTTTTGAAATTAATTTGATGTAATTTTAATAAGTGTCTTGTTGGAACAGCATATTGTTATAGAATTGGAGACAGGTAGTAAGCAGTTAAGAGAAAGGGGGGCTTGTGAACAGTTATTTAATGTTCACTTTCAGAGTTAAAAAATAAACTGATGTTATTTTCTTTAAATAGTAGAATTTGGGAGTTCTCTGTCACTTATATTTTAACAGATTATGAGGCAAGGTGAGCTTTTCTGGGTGCAGAAATTAGCAGAAGGGTTCAGCTCCATGTCATAACAGATCCTAAGATATGGAGGAAAAGCTGGATCAGGCTACTGAGTTGGATGACCAGCCAAGATCATAATGAATGGTGGAGCAGGCTTGAAGGGCCAAATGGTCTACAGCCACTCCTATTTTCTTTGCTTCTATATCAGACTTTGTCACACAGCTAACACTATTGGGCTAGAGTCTTAGAGACGTACAGTATGGAAACAGACCCTTCAGTCCAACTTGTCCATATCGACTAGACCTTCTAAATTAGTCTAGTCCCATTTGCCAGCATTTGACCCATATTCCTCTGAACCCTCCCTTGCAGAATGTGACAGATCACTGGATTTGAGTGGTAAATTTATATTTAATTCTGATATGAAATTGTAGGATGAAATCTTGCACTTTGATTCTGCCATATTAAAGGAACATTGGAATTGCTTATGGTTTTCTACACATTAACACAGGGAATCAGGTCCTTATTGAGACAGATATCTGGAAGTTTGTTAACAACTAATTATATAATACAACACATCAGACTTATATTTACAGTCTGGGTTATATGCTTATCTAGATGGTAAGATGGAGAGCTCTTGGACTGGAGCATCATGTGTTGTGATGTAATCTAACTATCTTAAGGTATGATGCCTTTCTGAAATTTGTTTGAACTAATGGGTGCTAAGTTCATAACAGCATGATGCAAACTTTACATAGGCAAGTGACAAAAGAGAAGGCACCTTTAAGTAATGTAGAAAATTGCACCAACAATTGACCTAACCATAACTATCGTTATATACACCATTGAACTCTTTAATCCAAATTTGCTGAAAATCCAGTCAGTTACTTTTCTTGGACAAAGCAGTGAGGAGTATTTCTTAACCTGCTTTGAAATTCTGTTTACATCAAGAAAACATTATGTTGATATCAGTGTGGGCAAGCAACTCCTTTTGCAAGTACTTCCTGGGAGAAATGCACATGACCAACCTTTCAATATCACCCTCATGCTTCCACGTGTTAAACAAAAATAAGCAGAGCCCAATCAGAAAAGTTGTTGCATCCAAAAGCTTTCATCACTTCAATTGTAAATCATTTTTCTCAGCAGTGACATAAAAGCTAATGAAAACACAAAAGAACAAGGATATGCATTCTCAGCGATGCCATGTCAAAACAACACACTGCCTCTATTTTGACAGTGAGTTGCTAGTAAGACAGCTGAACTGGCAATATTTTCCATTTTATTAAAACAGTTATTTCAAAGCACAGGTCAGTCTATTCCTGGCAGCCGAAAATTCCCTTTGTCCTGATGATTCAGTGATAGGTTCTAGCCTGCCCACCATTGGATCCCTGATATAATTCCTGATCCACAAAGTATACCATCTTTTTGAAAAATTGAGAGAGAAAGAAAGAAGAAAGAGAAGGAAAGAAAATAATGTATCACTGCAATATTTAACATTTGTGTTAAAATCCATGCTCAATTTCGCAAAAAAGTACTCACATCTTGGGAAAATTTCAGATCTCAAACATGCTGTATTTCTTTTTATTCATGTGATTTGATTCATTTTCATTTCTCTCTTCGAATTATTGACTGGCTTTTATTTTGCTCTTGGCTGAGTTATTGTCCCACTTGATATTTTCTTGCCTTTTCACCCTGTCCGCCATGCTCTGTCACCACTTTCCATGGATTGTCCACTTCCATTCCTCTGGTTACTCACTAGTCAGATAACCTGATTGGAACAATCCCCTCGTTCTGCATCACATTCCATGGTTTTTTTGAGCAGGTACAGAATGCACTGAGACTGACAGCCAGCCCCATTAGATACTGACATAGCCTCACATGACCAGCATATTCAATGAAGCCTTTTGCGTTCACTCCTACAGTATTGGAAAAAGTGTTGTTTGTCTGATGTATACAGGTATTTGTGGTTAGAATGGTATTAATAATAAAAATGTAACTGGTTGTGAAAAATTCTGCTGCCTTAAAGAAAAATGCATTTGGATGAAAGGATTAGCTTTTTACACACGTGGAAAAATGCATTTGGATGAAAGGATTAGCTTTTTACACACGTGGATGCTCTTAAGCCGAGCTTGCCAGCACAGTGCATGGCAAATTTTGCCATAGGTTCTGGTACAGACTCACATCCATTTAACTGTAGTTACCCAAGATCTCAGAACGCTGATGTGCAAGTAGCCAATAAAATAGAAGTATCCACATTCCACATTTGTTACAGCACGGTAGCGGGATCACAAATTTGTGACATTTTACAAGAGAGGTGAGGAGGAAGATTCTCATGTGTGAAGTAAGAGCAAAAATAGCTGAGAGTTCAAGGACACGTCATCTGAAAACGTGGATTCAGTTTTCAATTAGAATTTTAATCAGAGCTAACAAACCAGATTAGAAAATATATTACTTGAAAGGCCAACACAGATAGGGAAAGAGAGATCAACAGAGTAGATAAGAAAAAAAGAGCATAGAAGTAAAGACCATAAGGAAAAGGATGTAGATAAATTTCTCTAGGTTATACTTTTGCCGGACATGTTTTGACATGGCAATGCTGTTGCAAATCACCTGGCACACAGTAATTTAAATACAATGTAGGAACAAATTACTGCAGATGCTGAAATCTATGCTGAAAACAAAAAGAAAATAAGCCAATGTTTTGAGTCCAGATGACTCTTCAGGTTCCTTGAGTTATCAGGTACCTTCATCAGGCTCTGCTCAAGAGTCAGCTAGACTCGAAATGTTAGCTTATTCTCGATCCATGGATGCTGCCTGATCCACTGTGATTTCCAGCACTTTTTGTTTTCAACACAAAGTCATTGATAGGAAGTAGATCCAGTTCCAGGAACAAGTGAACCTCAAAGCGTAAGAATTTCTGTACTGCTGCAGTTTTCATTCACAGCTGTTAATGTCACACAAGTATCTTCCAACTGGATCCTCTTGAGGATTGCTTTGGATTGATTTTTGTCTTGTTTCTCCCCTCTGACCTTACTGCCAGGGGTTCAGAGTTCCTGATAGCATCATTCTTGGGAGCAATGGAATAGTCAATACTCTCCACAACAGCAAGGTGACAATCATAGAAAGTGGTGACAGAGGATTTTTTTAGAACATTTTTTTAAAAATCCCTACAATGTGGAAACAGGCCCTTTGGCCCAACAAATCCACACTGACCCTCCAAACAGAAACTCACCTAGACCCATTCCCCTACATTTACACCTGACTAATGCACCTAACCTACATATCCCTGAACACTACAGGCAATTTAGCATGGGCAATTCATCCAACTTGCTATCTTTGGATTGTGGGAGGAAACTGAAGCACCCAGAGGAAACCCATGCAGACACAGGGAGAATGTGCAAACTCTGCACAGACAGTCACCTGAGGGTGGAATCAAACCCAGGTCCCTGGCACTGGGAGGCAGTGGTGCTAACGATTGAGCCACCATGCCACCCCAAGGGTAGACAGAGTGAACAGGGTGAAAAGGCAAACAAATATCAAGTGCGCTAATAACTCAATCAAGATTAAATAGGAGCTGGTCAATAACTCACAGAGGGAGAAGAAAGTGAATCAAATCACATGAATAAAAAGAAATGCAGAAATGCTTGATATCTGAAATTTTCCTAAAATGCGTGTAGCTTTTGGCAAAATTGAGCATGGATTTAACACAAATGTAAAAATACTGCAGATACTGGAAATCTAGAATGGATCTAAAGCATAGAAATTCCAGTATAGAGTCTTGGAGTCTTAGAGATGTACAGCACGGAAACAGACCCTTCGGTCCAACTCGTCCATGCCGACCAGATATCCCAACCCAATCTAGTCCCACCTGCCAGCACCCGGCCCATATCCCTCCAAACCCTTCGAATTCATATACCCATCCAGATGCCTTTTAAATGTTGCAATTGTACCAGCCTCCACCACTTCCTCTGGCAGCTCATTCCATACACGTACCACCCTCGTGTGAAAACATTGCCCCTTAGGTCTCTTTTATATCGAGCACATTCTGTTTTTGTATGATTACAGAATTTGCTTTTGTTCTTGCACTCTGCAGCCCGCTAATTTCATGCCTGTTATTACTTAGTGAGGGTGACTGAATCGTCATACATTTCCATGAAGTAGCAATGCTCATGAGCAACATATCAAAGGAAATTGCAGGCCTGCAGCTCTTGATTTTTCACCTTTTTAAGTCTTAATTGACTACTACATGAATGCTTTCTCTTTCTCTCTCTCTCTCTCTTCCATGCACACGCACACACACATTATTTGGGACATCAACATATAAATAAAGAATCACACTCCTTCATTGTCAGTATGTAAATTGTACTCTGCAAATGTTATCTTGAATCATGCATTGGGTGTGCAGGTTTGTCAAACTTGCTCAGCTGAAGTACAGCAGGAAAACCTTTGATGCCAGCTGATTCAGACCAGCACATCTTTCTCTGTTGTTACTGACATTGGTTGATGACTGTTCTCTGTGTCTTCGATACACCGACAATCCTATCCCTTAGGCAGTAGAGACACAACTTCACACCTACATGGGGAAATTGAGTAGTCTTGGAGTTGGAAATAGATTTGTGAATATTCATATCAAACAGCTGTGTTCCTTCTGTTTAAACATTTTGTCAGCAACCTAGCTCTTTAAAATTTGCACTCGTGGCATTATGCAGTGAGATGTTAATTTTTAACTAACTTTAAAACACACAATCTGATGAAAGTCAGCATGAGCAAACGCAGCCCCAGTACCAGTATAGGTTTTGCCAGGTTAGATGCAATAAACAATTAAATAGTGCCTTAATAATTAAATAGCATGCCTTTGCTGAAGCTTCAGCAGTCCAATAAAATTAAAATTATTTAGTGTCATTATTTTTGATCTTTGAAGAAGACTTGAGACATTAACGCTGATTCTCTCTCTGCAGATATTGCCAGACCTGCTGAGTTTCGCCAGCATTTTCTGTGTTTACTTACCCTTTTGAGACTATCTAAATTTAAGATCTTTATTGTGAACAGACATAGCTGTCCAAGCATGGGTTTAAAACCAACCCCAGAAAGTATAGAACTTTCCCAAATTGTACCAGACAATTCACTCTGGTATGCAGCAGGAAAGTGAGAAATTGACTGACTGCAAAGATGTGTCTAAAGGCTGATCCTTCATCAAACCACAGGCAACAATTGATACAGCACAACGCAAAATGTGGCCAATTGCACTATTTATTTGCATCAAGCAAACAGCAATCAAATTTTCAAAATGTTGTGAGTCTCTCAAGTCATCCAGAAGCCCTATTAACGAACATGCTGGGTTGATGCTGGAGGTGGTGATCGAGGAGGGAAGGTGATGTGGGTGATTCACACAGTTCATGCTCCCTCAAGCGCCCCCACAAGCCCCACCCACACCCCCCAAACTCAGAGGCCGGTACACCGTCACCAAGTCACCCTTTATTTACACATGGAGAGTCCTTGATACTGATCCAGCTCCCTCAAAGTCAGCTCTCAGAGTGACAGAACCTCTGATACTCCTGTTTTTTTTATATAATAGGATTGTGATCAATTTGGCCAGTGGTCTGGGGAGTGGGAGATGATGAAATAACTCCACAGAGGCCAGTATCCCATTACCAAGTTACCCTTTATTTACATGTAGAAAACCCTTGACACAGATCCAGCTCCCTCAAAGCCAGCTCTCAGAGTGAACAAACCTCAGATACTCCTGTTTATTTTTTTTTTCAAACACCCGGGTATACTCCTGTTTATATCTGTCAGCTAAGGCTCTCCAATTGGACCAGGTTAACAGTCCCAATCAGGAACTCATATTCTGTGAGGTCCACCTGGCTGACCTCATTACAATCACTACATCAGGCTTGGGTAGTTTACCTGGCCCAGAGGATTCTTAAGGCCTAATTTTAAAGATGGCAGTGTATCCAATTATATCATAGGAATCCATACAACATTTTAACCCACTGTAAGCCCACATAATCTCCAATCCAGGAGAAACTAGTAGCAGTTGGGTAGAGGTAATCAATCATATAAGGATGTCTTAAAAAAAAACATTCCTGTCAACACCTCACCCTACTTCCATGGGTTCCCTATCCCCATCCCCGACTGCAAACATCCCATTGAATATTTAGGTTGCCATAGACTATAACCAAGGCCTCACAAATTGTTCCTCTGGCCCTGTGAAGTAGCCCTAGAGAGACCGGTATCCCATCACCATTTCACACTTTATTTACAAATGAACAGACCTTGACTGTAGTACAGAGTCAAGCACCAGAGTATCAACATCTATGTCAACCAGGTCTCCCTGATTGGACCAGATTAATAGCCTCAGTCAGGGAGCTCATGTTTTATGAGGTCCAGCTGGCTGACCATGTCCCAATCACTACAACATGTATCTCTCCCCCTCCACCCCCTTTAATGTTGACTTCTATCTGCTTGGCAGTGAATGCTTTTTCCCACAGTGTTCACGTGGTTGGGTGCATGTTGGAGCATGTAAAGAGAGCTGGGAGCTTAAGTTTCCTAACATCAAGTTCTGTGGAGAGGGGTGGGGTCTGAATGACATCTGCCTCCATAGCACTGATTTATACTTGAAATTGACCACTACTGTGTCATCTGGGGGCTTGGTTTGCCCATTTGGCGGGGCAGCTGGTTTGTGGTGAAGAGTTATGCCAACAGTGTCGGCTTGACTCCTGTACCAGGCTCAGGTCACCACAAAGACCCATCCTTCTCAACCTTGCCTGAAGCTAGTGACTTTCTGTTTACACACATCCCAGTCATCTCTCTCTCTCTCTCTCTCTCTCTCTAATGACAAAATAGTACTCTGGGCTATGGTATCTTTACCTGTGTCATGTCAATTGGTAAATAATAAGATGGGATCGTAGGTTAATTTTTAGTCATTATGTAGAATAAATGCTTTGAAATTCAACATCCCTTCACAAAAGTAGGTATGACACTTCAACTCTGGCCTTTACTTGCAGTAATCTCCCCGATTCTTTCATCAGTCCTGCAATGAGCTTCTGCCTGTACTAATTCAACCAAAACATGGTGAATATTCAGCACCTTTTCATTTCAGGTTTTTTTTTCTCTGTGCATGTAATAATGGCCATCTGTTCACAGCTAAAAATGTAACCAAGTTAAGACACATACAACTTCAAAACTTCTAAACCAATTTTAGTCAACGGTAAATAGTGTGATATAAACATCTGGGTGCAAAGATAATAAATCATGTCTCCATAGCAATTAATACTTGTTTTTAAATAAATAATAAACAGCGAGACACAAACAAAATATAGAAGTAACCTCTAAGAATTCGTAACAGGAAGAAAGAAAAATCTAAGAATACCTACAATGGAATATGCAATTCTCTTTCATGATTTCTCTTTGTTTGAAGGCTATCATGCTTTTTATGTTACATACAGTTCAACAGTCCTCTTAAAAACTCATGATTTTCAGCTTTATCTTTGCTTGTGTTACTATTTATAACTTAATGCTCGCATCAAAGAAAGAAAGACATTTATTTAATATTCACAGATGGCATAAGAGACCAGGTGTTAGTTGGAAAGCAACTAATAACAGGGCTCAGTAGTCATCATATGGAATTATATGGTTAGTGGTATTCCAAATTATATGCATTCAAAAGGGAAATGTGAACACGTATTTACCATTTTTGTCTTGTAGAAGTAGGGACAAAATAGGCCAATGTAAATTTGATTCACACAAGCCCCATCACTTGTTCTTGTTAATACCTCCTATATGAAAATGTGTTTCCTTAGGTATTTGGTCAGGGAAACAGTCCCCCATTTAAACATAAATCAAAGGTATCACACTGAGGTTCAATGCAGCTTGCAGCCCCAATTAATCCCAGAAGTATAGTGGTTCTTATAAAAGACAAGCAGTGCATTGTATAATATGAAGGAATCCTGAATTATCTCAATCCCATTACCTCTACCTGTAGCAAATAAGACTGGGACAGTCCTGCCACAGTGGACATTCTGAGCCACACCAGATGATGTTTGACAGAGTTGTTCACCAAAACAGTAAGTGTGGCTCGGCCATCAAAGAAATTTAATGAACCAATTCATGTTAGGAACGCAGGACATTAAGAGTCACAAAAAGGCCTCAAAATGTGAGGAGGTTTGTTTTCACAGTCTGGGTAACATTATGATCCCAGTGGATGGACAAGTCAGATCCTAGATGAAGCCTGGCTCCATTGACTTTTGCTTTGTTCAGTTGGTTAACATGATGTTTAATCATTGGAACATATACATATAAGACTGTGGGTATCCATTAATAACAGTACAGAAATTTATTACAGTACATAAAATAAATTAAAAATCAGCCTTTTCAAATATAGAAGACAGTTAGAATGATCTCACAAAACAAAATTTCAAACAGTTTTCTAAAACTATCCATTACAGAGACTTAATCGAGTGAAACTACACCCATTATTGCAACTCCTTGGCATTTCATTTAACTGCTTGTTTCCTAATTCTTTCCTGTGATCTGTGATCACTCTTTTCTCAATCAACTGATTCTTCACAAATCTGACAACCCAAGCTTTCTCAGTCCTAATAACCTGTTGATTTCTAATGAAGTTCTCCTAGCTTGAAGGTTTCAAAAAATAAGTATTTCTGCTGAAGACACTTCTTCCCCGAACTGTCCTGAATCTTTCTTCTACAAAAGAAATGAAATGTTCATCTCAACTGAACATCGAATGAAATAAGAACAACTTGCTCAAACAAGACTCTTGTAATCAAAAATAAATTTGCATTACATGTTTACTCTACCTGTCATAGATCTAACAATATAAACACCTTGTTATTTGTACAACAGGGGTTCACAGTCATCAGCTGTCTGACAAAATGTTGGAGTTAAATCACTGTTCCACTGAGACTCTCTGACCTTGTGTTTCTTAAAAAGAAATAACAACAATCACCTGCCAACTATTTTGAAATACAATTAAATAGATATAAATGATATTGCTCTCATCACAATAGTCACCTGACAGAATAGATTACTTACACATCCATCGTGCATCACATCAATTTCAGGTGATTCACTCCATCAGATGAATGCCTGAAGAAGGGCTTATGCCCAAAACGTCGATTCTCCTGTTCCTTTGATGCTGCCTGACCTGCTGCGCTTTTCCAGCAACACATTTTTAAGTTTTGATCTCCAGCATCTGCAGTCCTCACTTTCTCCTGGTCAATAAAGATGACAATCTATTGTCACATTTTCAGAAAAAAGTGGGCATGTCGGAAAAGCGCAAGAATATAGAATCCCTACAGTATGGAAACAGGCCCTTCAGCCCAACAAGTCCACACCAACCCTCTGGAGAGCAACCCACCCAGACCCATTCTTCTATCCTACTACTCTACATTTACTCCTGACTAATGCACCCAACCTATACATCCCTGAACACTATGGGCAATTTAGCATGACCAATCCATCTGACCTGCACACCTTTGGACTGTGGGACCAAACTGGAGCACCCAGAGGAAACCCACACAGACACAGGGAGAATGTGCAAACCCCACACAAATAGTCACCCGCGGCTGGAATTGAACCCAGGTCCCTGGTGCTGTGAGGCAGCAGTGTTAACCACTGAGCCACTGTGCTGCCCACAAGCTGAAACTTTAGATAGGGATTGGGGTAACGATGACTCTGAGAAGTCATTTTCCCTGACTGGGGGAGTATTGAACACAAAAATACAGTTTCAGGATAACAGGACAATACCTAGTACTAAGATGAAGGAAAACTTATTTTTTAATATGTCTTTGGAAATCTTTATGCAGGGTACTGTAGACTTTCCATTGTTGATGATGCTTAACATCAAGATCAATAGATTTTTGATCTCTCAGAGAATGAATATCTAGGGGAGCCAAGTTGAAGAAGACGACGAGTCATGATCATATGGCAGAGCAGGTTCAAGGAGCCTACTGCTGTTCCTATTTTATATATTCTTATATAATCAGTCATAGTCTTGAGTAAGGCAAAAGCCTTATCACAGTGGATTCTTACCCCTGATCACTTTCATTGACTTGTGAAAGATATGTAAATATCTAAATGTCTGCACTTATGCAAGTAATTATTATTTTCATCCATGGAATGTTGGCATCATTGGTGAGGCCAGCGTTTATTGCCTGGCTAGCCAGTGCCATTAGGTGGAGCACCTGCACAAAATCACAATCCATTTTCCACCAGTGAAATAGTTCACAATCTGGAGTTCATTACTCAACAGCTGGCTGCATTTGTCACAACTCCCAATCGAAAACAGCTTTGTTCTGAAGTCAACTAAGGGCTTAACTCCAAATTGGTATGACAATTTATGCTAAATGGTACAAATTAACAGTTATTGTCATTGATGAATGATTACTTTAAGTGGGATCAGTAAGAATCAATGGGACCACTGCAATGGTCTCAAATGCATGACTTGTTAAAAATCTGCTGCTGTTTGTCTTATATTTGATATTGTAACTGCTCA
The DNA here is from genome assembly GCF_004010195.1 of Chiloscyllium plagiosum. Classification (NCBI taxonomy): domain Eukaryota; kingdom Metazoa; phylum Chordata; class Chondrichthyes; order Orectolobiformes; family Hemiscylliidae; genus Chiloscyllium; species Chiloscyllium plagiosum. The sequence continues at coordinate 49,176,456 of NC_057732.1, read as the reverse complement.
ACCCACTTCATCAATGTGGTGTTGTTCCTCTGAAGGCACCACACCTTTTCAGTTATGATGGTTTGTAGCTAAATAAATGTTACAGAAGTTAGTGTTCTTCAATAAGAAAATTCATAACAGCCATGGAGTCATTTTCGTAAAAGCACAAAAGAGCATTTGTGAAGATCTTTGAATGGTGATCTGCGCTGGGAACAGACACTCTGTTATTGTCCAGCCTTAGTTGTCCTTCAGAAAATGGCGATGAGATGCTTTCTTGAATTGCTGCAGCCCATTGGTACAATTAAGTTGGGAAGTTCTGGGATTTTGACATTGAAGGAGTTGAATGTAGTTTCAAACCAAGATGGTGGGCTGCTGTTAGGAGAGGAAATTGCAGGCCATGTTGTTTCCATGTGTCTGTTGCCTTTGTCCTTCAAGGTGATAGAGGACAAGAGTTTGCAAGATGCAGTCATGCAGCTTTGTGTAGTTAGAGTCACAAAGTCATAGAGATGTACAGCACAGAAACAGACTCTTTGGTCCAACTCATTCATGCCAACCAGATATCCTAACTTAATCTTGTCACGTTTACCAGCATTTGGCCCATATCCCTCTAAACCCTTCCTATTCATATACCCATCCAGATGCTTTTTAAATGCTATACTTGTACTAGTCTCTACCATTTCCTCTGGCAGCTCATTCCATACAAGCATCACGCTCTGTGTGAAAAAGTTGCCTCTTAGGTCCCTTTTAATTTTTTTTTCATTCTCACCCTACACCTATGCTCTCTATTCTGGACTCCCCAATCCCAGGGAAAAGACCTTGTCTATTTATCCTATCCATGCCCCACATGATTTTATAAGCCTCTGTAAGGTCACCCCTTAGTCTCCAACCCTCCAGGGAAAACAGCCCCACCCTATTCAACCTCTCCCTACAGCCCAAACCCTCCAACCCTGGCAACATCATAGTTATTCTTTTCTGAACCCTATCAAGTTTCACAACATCATTCTGACGAGAGGGAGACCAGAATTGCACACAATATTCTAAAAGCGGCCTAATCAATGTCCTGTACGCCGCAACATGACCTTCCAACTCCTATACTCAATACTCTGACCAATAAAGGAAAGCATACCAATTGCCTTCTTCACTATCCTATCTACCTTCGACTCTACTTTCAAGGAATTATGAACCTGCACTCCAAGGGCTCTTTGTCCAGCAACATTCCTTAGGAACTTAGCATTAAGTGTCATAAGTCCTGATCTGATTTGCCTTTCCAAAATGCAGCACCTCACATTTATCTAAATTAAACTCCACCTGCCACTTCTCAGCCCATTGACCCATCTGATCAAGATCAAATTGTACTCTGGGGTAACCTTCTTCACTGTTCATTACACCTCTAATTTTGGTGTCATCTGCAAACTTTATATAAATTACGAAAAGCAATGGAGCCAGCACCGATCCTTGTGGCACATCATCAGTCACAAACGCTGAAAGGCAACCCTCCACCATCACCCTCAGTCTTCTACCTTCAAGCCAGTTCTGTATCCAAATGGCTAGTTCTCCCTGTATTCTATGAGATCTAACCTTGCTAACCAGTCTCCCATGGGGATCCTTGTCGAACACCTTTCTGATGTCCATGTAGATCACATCCACTGCTCTGCTCTCATTAATCTTCTTCGATACTTCTTCAAAAAACTCAATCAAGTTTGTGAGACATGATTTCCCACACACAAAGTCATGTTGACTATCCTTGCCTTTCCAAATACATGCACATCCTGTC
>NC_057732.1:49146204-49174203 GCF_004010195.1 Chiloscyllium plagiosum | reverse complement strand
TTTGCCCTCCTGATTTCCCTCTTAAGTATATTCCTACTGCCTTAATACTCTTCTAAGAATTCACTTGGTCTCTGCTGTCTATACCTGACGTATGCTTCCTTCTTTTTCTTGACCAAAGCCAAAGTTTCTGTAGTCATCCAGAACTCCCTACACCTATCAGCCTTGCCTTTCACCCTAACAGGAATATACTATCTCTGGGACCTTGGCATGTCATTTTTGAAGGCTTCCCATTTTCCAGCCATGCCTTTACCTGCGAGCATCTGCCTCAATCAACTTTTGAAAGTTTTTGCCTAATACCGTCAAAATTGGGCTTCTTCCAATTTAGAACTTCAATTTTTCGAACCGGTCTATCCTTTTCCATCACTCAATTAATATTAATAGAAGTATCGTCTCTGGCCACAAAATGTTCCCCCACTGACACCTCAGTCACCTGTTCTGCCTTATTTCTCAAGAGTAGGTCAAATTTTGCACCTTCTCTCATAGGTACATTTACATACTGAGTCTGAAACTTTTCTTGTACACACTTAACAAATTCCTCTCCATCTAAATCCTTAACACTATGGCAGTCCCAGTCTATGTTTGGAAAGTTAAAATCTATTTCAGTATTTCTTGCAGGTGGTGCACACAGCTGCCATTGTGAGTTGGTTTTGGAGGGAATGAATATTGAAGATGCCAAACAAGGATGATGGGTAAGGTGCCAGTCAGGTGTCCTGGATGAAGTCGAGTGACTTGAGAGTTGTTGAAGCTGCACTCACCCTGGCCAATGGGGAGTATTCCATAACACTCCTGACTTGGACCTTTCAGATAATGGACAGAATTTTGTGAGACAGAAAGTGAAGTACTGATTGCTGGATTTCTAGCCTTTGACACTCTCCTGTGGTAACCGTATTTATGTGAATGTTTCAGTTCAGTTTCTGGTCAATTGTAAGCCACAAAATGTTGATAGTAGGGTATTTAGTGATGGCAATACTACATAATGTCAAGGGACAATAGCTAGATTCTCTCTTATTGGAGATAGTTATCGTCTGACTCTTGCATAGTGTGAATGTTACTTGCCTCTTTTCAGCCCAACCCTGGACATTGTCTAAGTCTATCTGCATTTATTTGACTGTGGACTGCTTCAGTGTCTGAGGAGTCAGGAATCATGCTGAACATTGTACAATCATTGGTAAAGATTCCATTTCTGACTTTATGATGGAGAGAAGGTCACTGATGAATCAGCTGAGGATGTTTGGGCTGAGGACACTATCCTGAGGAACTCCTGCAGAGGTGTCTTGGAACTGAGATGACTGATTCCCAAGAACCACAACCATCTTCCTTTGTGCCAGATATGATTCCAACTGGCATTAAGATCCCCATCACCACCAACAACCAAGTCTATTTGAATGCAGTTTTAGTGGACTCTTTAATGATGCAATCGGTCAAATGTGGCCTTATTTATTGGCAGGCACCTTTACCTTCCATCTTGAATTCAGTTTGCTTATCCAAATTTGTTACAAGGTAGAATTAAGGTCAGGTGCTGAGCAGTCCTGACAAAACCAAAATAGAGCAGGTTATTGTTGAACATTTGTAGCTAGATAGCTCTGTCGATGACACCTTCCATCACTTTGCTAATGATTGAGAGTTGACTGATGGGGTGGTGTTTGTCTGGGCTGGATTTTTCCTGCTTTTGTTGTGCACAGGGCACACCTGGGCAATGTTCTGCATTGCTGTGTACATGCCAGTGTTGCAACTGTGCTGAAATAGCACAGGAGCACATAGGTTCTATAGCGCAAGTCTTCTGCACTATAGCTGGAACCTTCAGCGTCATAGCCTGTGCTGTATCCAATACCTCCAACCATTTCTTGATATCATGTGAAGTGAACTGGATTTGCTGAAGATTTGCATTTGTATTCCTGGGAACCTGAGGAAGATGCTGAGATGGATCATCTGGCTGAGGAGTGACTTTATGGAAGTTGATAAAATCATGAGGGGCATAGATAAGTTGAATAGCCAAGGTCTTTTCCCCAGGGTAGGGGAGTCCAAAACTAGAGGTATATGTTTAAGGTGAGAGGGGAAAGATTTCAAATGAATCGGTTTTCATGCGGAGGGTGAGGTGTCAGAGGAGGTGGTGGAGGCTGGTACAATTACAACATTTAAAAGACATTTAGACAGGTACATGGATAGGAAAGGTTTAGAGGGATGTAGGCCAAATGCAGGCTAATGGGACGAGGTCAGTTTAGGAAACTTGGTCAGCGTGGATGAGTTGGACCACACAGTCTGTTTCTGTGCTGCATGACTCAATGAATGTGTATAAACATCTGTGAAAGAAACTGGAAAAAATCAAAGTACCGTGAATTAGAATTAGAATGAACTTTTATTGTCATGTGTACTGGCACAGGAATACTGGAGTACAATGAAAAGTTTACAATGATAGTAGTGTTAAAATAATTATGAGATAAAGTAGTAGAATGGGGCAAGTGCATTCATAGAGTCATAGAGACGTACAGCACGGAAACAGACCCTACGGTTCAACCTGTCCATGCCAACCAGATATCCCAACCCAATCTAGTCATGGTGGAAAGTATTTGAAATAATTTGGAAGTCAGGTAATTATGCCAGAAAAGAGCCTGAAGAGACAGTCAAGGTTGGATCTAATATGGGAACTTTGGAGTAATTAGAACAGGAAGAGATTTGCAGCCCCTTGAGAATTCACAGTTGGCCTGAATCACGAATTATTTAGCTAGTTTTGTCACATATTCTTTGATACCTTCACTAACAAAAAGCTGTCTGTCTGTTGATCTCCAGCAGTCACAGCCCTACCAGGGAGAGAAAGTTCCAAATTTTCCACTACCATGAGTGTGGAAGAAGTGGCAACTCCAACTGATGGCTGTTTGGCTCCCCAAAGTCCAGTTTTCAATCTTGAATGTTGAGATATTAAGCTATTATAAGACATTGTAACATTCAACCAAGGGTGTTTATTTTTTTCCCCAAATGTAGATGGGAATAAAATTTAACTTTGGGAAAAGAAAGCACCATGTGATTTTTTTCTGTCTTCTGCTCTTAAAGACCGAGCTTCTGTTTGACCAACATCACATGTTACATCATAATGACAAATACAGAAGGAACATGATAGGACAACATCCCATACACTGAAATGTATTGTTTAGTTTATAGTGCAAATTGCCTGTGAGAACAAAACAGATTTTCCAGTAACATTTACCTGTAGCACTCAATGCACCAATGCCTTATTGTTATTAATTTGTTTTACCTAATTCCACTTCCTACTCTTCCTAATCTTTTCTTCAGGATAAGGTACCACTGTTCACTCAAGCACTACATATTTCAGGATTTAGATGGCCTCTTACCTGCACCTCTCTCCTCAATTGACTAGCACTTAAGCTTTAGTCCCAGCCCCAGGAGAAGTTCAGTTTTATTCAAACACTATGACCTGCCTCTTGGTGTTTGCATGTCAGGCTCTACCCAGCACTCATTTATTATACCACAGGACAGCCTCTCCCTCCAAAACCCTCCCAACCTCCAACTTCTGCCCAATGCTGCAACACCACTATACCCCTCAATAATGCTGGCCTGTACCTTGAAACACCAGGATGCCACTTCTTTCACCCCCACAAAGCCACCATACTTCCAATACAGCTTTATTAGAAAAATATTACAACTTCCCCTTGCACCGGTTAAGCCCATAACCATCCAGTCTTTCCAAAATCCTTCTACTCATCCTAAAGCTCAAACCTGCTACTTACTTTCCCTACCATCATTCTGTCCATCTTCAAAAAGGGAATTAGGATTTTGAAAGAAAAAAAAGGGCATGTAAATAAACACAGACATTCAATCAAATCAAGGTCACCATTTTAAAATTTCCATGCTGACAGTCATATCATGGAGTTGGCACTGGTATCACTCCCACATAGGAGTGCTTGACACCTCATGTGCCCAAATAGAGGATGATGTTGCCATGAGATTCCCCACTGGGCCCAGCACTCACAAATAACATTGTGTTCCATGAAAAATGTCTTCAATGGAACGATCTCTAACTTTCTACTCATTGCACATCTCTGCTGTGGTAATACATTTGTTATTTTAGAATCCACAGCTGGTGAAAGAATTTTCTTACATGACCTAATGTGTTCAATCCTACACTCAAATTCATGTTTGAAATGGAACACAGTCGAATGATTTCTCTTGCCTCAAAGTCCTAGTTGAGAAACTGGCCAATGGGGTCATCTACTGCCGACCTTTGCTTGGTGGGATTCTTAGTTTCACATTCTATGATTGGCTTGATAAGCAGCTTCATAATAGGCCCCAAACCATTGGTTCACCATACAAACCAAAAGTAAATAAAGGCACAAAGCCATACTGATGGATAATGGGCACCCTGATGAAATTACTTCTCTCAAACTCATGGGAGGCCCAAAAGAGTACCCAGTCTACTTCAGATTATCTGTAAAGAGTAAGGCACCTCAAAGGAAAGTGTGAGCAATACACTGTTACTATGCAGTAGCAATACAAGAGGGTGTTTGCCACTAACAGGATGTTGCTGTCAAGCCAAAAAAGCAGTCTGCTTGAGCCATGTGCGATATGAATTTGGGTGCTAGTGTGATGCCAGGCATATAGGACATACATCCGGAAATATTAGCAGATTGTTCCAAATAGCATATCCTTTCAGCTGCTCACAAGCAAGGTATTAAATCTTTATCCAACCAGCCCAGGGTTGCAACTGTCATAACCATGTTCTAAAATTAAACGTAATTTTGCAATTGGACATTTAGTGGATAATCTGGAATGTGCAAGGAACTATGCTGTCAAATTTAGGATTTTCAGTCAGTACACAGTGTGGTGTATTTGTATGTACAAGAGTATATATATATATGTATACACCCATTTCAACTCAACAAAATAGGTGACAGCTATTTGCAGGTTAATTTCTCTGGGCAATGTCCTGATCAATTAGAGTCAATTGGCCTAGTCAAATATTTAACAAAACCAGCCTTTTACCAGTCAATCAGCAGTAATGGGTACACTTGCCATGCCAATGCCTCTATCAGAGTTCACCTGCCAACCAAATTAGTACTCTCCTCTCATCCAGTAAATAGGTTGGTTTTGCTCTTGAATTGGTATTCTCACAAATTGTTCTGACAAATGCAAGTCAAAAAGCTTTGACAAAATGTGCCTTTTCTCAGCAAAAATGTATAGTATGCTCACAATACTCAGAACACATCAAAATCTCCAACAGAACAAATTATTGGCATTTGTATGTTACTTCAAAAGAAAAGTCTTCTGACACAGTGGGGAGTGTTCCAATCTCTAGACCAGAAACTCCAGGTTTGAGTCTCACTCTAAGACTTGATGGTCAAAGGAGGATATGTTCAGAATCAGGCCAAACAGGTCAAGCATCAACCTGCAAATCCTTCCAACACATGCTAATGACAGGTTGCAAGAACGGGAGAGATTCATGGTCAGCCATGGTGAAAGGAACATTAGAGACTGTGCCATTATTATCCATTGCTCCAGATTGCAGCGTGCTTGTTGCTCCATTAACTCATACTTACCTCAGGTGAAATATAGCACATCACCATATTAGAGAAACATTCAACATCTAGTTTATTATTGAAAAAGCTTATAAGTGTAAATACACAGGCTTCACAGCAGTTGGAATCATCCAGCACAGAAGGAGACCATTAAGCCCCTCATGATATGCCAACCTAATGAAAGAGCTTTCGAATTTGAAATGGAACACAGTCGAATGATTTCTCTTGCCTCAAAGTCCTAGTTGAGAAACTGGCCAATGGGGTCATCTACTGCCGACCAAAATAACAAATGTATTACCACAGCAGAGATATGCAATGAGTAGAAAGTTAGAGATCGTTCCATTGAAGACATTTTTCATGGAACACAATGTTATTTGTGAGTGCTGGGCCCAGTGGGGAATCTCATGGCAAAGCAGTGCAAGTTCTTCTTCCCCTCTTTTCAAGCATAGATACATTCTTGAAAGTTATTGAAGGACAGGACATAATGTTTTTATTTAAATCATTGTTGACCCATTGACCCATCTGCCAATGAAAGTAGTTTCCCCTCAACATCATCAAAATTTCTCAATTCTGACGAGCACTGAAGAGCAACTCTAACTTATACAACACTAACTCTAACTTATACAACTCTAACTTATACAACACTAACTCTAACTTATACAACTCTAACTTATACAACAGGTGAAAAATGAACAACACTGGCTCAGCTCACTCAAGCAACTGTCAGTAAGTTGCATCAGATCATTTAATTCCAAGGAAGTTCTGACTTTGGTTAAATACACCATTAGCAATAAAACCACCAAGCAATTTTCAGTAATCCAAATCTGACTCAGCAGAACTTTCCCAATTGTGAAACCACTTCTTCAGAAGATTTGTACAGATCTTTCGAGAAATTGCTGATTATATATTTAAATGTTACGAGACAATGACTAGATCTTTTTAACAAAAAAATACAAATCTCTGTATATGGATGGGATCTGCTTGCTGCATTTAATTCAAGTATAAATATCGCTAGAGTTTCAGAAATGGCTCTATTACATAGCTAACTAATCAAACCGAACTCACTCCCTGTTTATGCTGGCTCAAATTTTGTAGCAAACTGTTTCCAATATAATTTAGCAAAACAAAAGTAGAGAATAAAGCAATATATCATTCCCTCAGGACTTACCGCATGTAATGACTGATTTGTTTTCAACTTCTTCAGTGGATGCAAGTTCCTTGCCCTTACCTTTAAACAGGTGGATTAAACAGTACAACAGAAAGGACATAAATTTAAAGGTCTAATAAGCCTCTTATTTTCAATCAAAGTGTGTTTTTACTGTAACATTGAATGACAGGAACAAAACATGACAACATTTGATTAAAAAATGATACAGTAACACATCTCAGTCCAAACTCGGATTTGAAAGCCCTGGATTGTAGTCACTGTTTTACCATGTGTCTAACTGGATTTAGTCTCCTAAAATAATGATGGAGTCCACAGAATTTCCTGCAAGAGCTATATATACACAATAAAAACACTCCAGAGCTCGTTCCCTTTCAGATCTCTACTTAATCATGTGACTCATTATCACACTGCATTCTTCTGATGTTAATCCCTTTACCCTACAGTTGCTGTTGTGCTATCAGAAATTCAGCAATCTGTTTGCACACAGCAAAATCCAACATGCCAAAAAACCTACAATCTACCTGATAATGATTAATCACATTTCATCCTAAGAAACTTACCTCTGACTAAGTGGTGCTCTCTTTGTAGTTAATTTTGAGTGCCAGCATAAATTATGTATTCATGCCTTGGGAACGGAACTTGAACCCAAACAGGCTTGGTGGCGGTGATCCATTCCAACTGACAGGTGAATGTCTTACTTACTACTTAAAAGATGCCACATACAGTTTTAAACTGTGTGAAGTTTCTGCCAATAAAATATTCCAGTCCCAACACCAAATTCTGTTCCCAAATGACAGACTCAATCCCACGCCCTCTCCTTGACAACAGCTCTTGGTGTCACACTGGATCCCCAAGATGAATTTTATGCCATCTTCATATTCATGCCATCACTAAGAATGTCTATTTCCAATTCTAAAATCACCCAACGTCACTCTTAGTACAGGTCATACAATGTCAGAACATTCGTTCACATCTGTTATCTCCAGTTAGGATTATTCTGGTACTCCTGATTGGCTTCCCACCTAACATCTGTAAACTGGAGTTCATCAAAAACTTTCATCTGTGTCTTCACACTCACTCCCATTCCTCCAACACACTTGTCCTTGTTCATCTCCTATTAGTGGAGAAAGTGAGGTCTGCAGATGCTGGAGATCAGAGCTGGAAATGTGTTGCTGGAAAAGCGCAGCAGGTCAGGCAGCATCCAGGGAACAGGAGAATCGACGTTTCGGGCATAAGCCCTTCTTCGGGCATAAGCCCTTTCCCCATTCCTGAAGAAGGGCTTATGCCCGAAACGTTGATTCTCCTGTTCCCTGGATACTGCCTGACCTGCTGCGCATCTCCTATTAGTTCCCACTTAAAAAATGCCTTGACTTTAAAACTTCTCTATCTTGTTTTTAAACCCTTCATGGCTTTGTAGATTTGGAACCTGTTCTAAACCCTCAAATTTTATTTTGTTCTGCGTGGACCTCAGATCCACAGATGGCAGTGACTTCAGAAACCAGAATAGAGTGCTGGGAACAGCAATGGCTCACATAGACCCTCAGAATGGCTGTGCAGTCACATGGCTTAGAGGGAACATTGCTCACAATGCTCAGATATTAGTGCTGCTCAAATTGTGGACTGAATCCATAATTTTAGTTATTCTGTCATTGGTGGCCATATCGTCAAGCTGGCTCAGCCCTCCTCACTACACTTTTCAACTTTTACATATTCATCAGTCCTCCATCATTGACTAGTCTTTTAGTGATCTGGACCAATATCATTCATGGCAAGCAGTTGTTTCCATTTTTAATTTGAATGAAGCAAGGAATCACAATCACAGTCAGTGAACTACAGAAAAGGAGAATATGAAAGAAAATGAAGTCCTCTATTGAGTTGTTCACAGATGGTTCATAGCTTGAAGTACAGCCACTATTAATGTACTTCAGTTTTGTTCAGAGTACCCAGACAAGCACTTACCTCCCTCTGTTTCTATTGATTGACCTGCTGGTTCTATTGATCAACATTGTGACCTGACACTTGCTCCCTGTTGCTGTTGCCAAATCTTGAGACTGGATTCCCACTTTGGGAGCCTTTTAGAAATGATCCAACAATTTCTGAACCTCATTCCTGGCATTTTGATTTTTACTGCGATCTATTAAGGGTGAGGCTGGTTTGAGTCATGAGCTCATATTCAGTTATTCTGCTTGGCTCCATTGCAGGGTTAGGACTGGCCTAGAGTCTTAGAGATGTACAGCACAGAAATAGACCCTTTGGTCCAATTCGTTCATGCCAACCAGAATTCCAACCCAATCTAGTCCCACCTGCCAGCACCCGGCCCATATCCCTCCAAACTCTTCCTATTCATATACCCATCCAGATGCCTCTTCAATGCTGCAATTGTATTAGCCTCCACCACTTCCTCTGGCAGCTCATTCGACACATGCACCACCTTTGGTCTCTTTTATATCTTTCCCCTCTCACCCTAAACCTGTGCCCTCTAGTTCTGGACTCCCCCACCCCAGGGAAAAAAACTTTGTCTATTTATCCAATCCATACTCCTCATGATTTTATAAACCTCCATAAGGTCACCCCTCAGCCTCTGACACTCCAGGATAAACGGCCTATTCAACCTCTCCCTGTAGCTCAAATCCTTCAACCCTGGCAACATCCTTGTAAATCGTTTCTGAACCCTTTCAAGTTTCACAACATCCTTCCGATAGGAAGGAGACCAGAATTGCACACAATATTCCAGCGGTGCCCTAACCAACATCCTGTACAGCAGCAACATGACCTTGTCAAAGAGTCTTTATTCATGGAACCTCAGAGGCATTGAAACCAGAGTGGGCATGAGGAATCTTTTGAGTGTTAATTTTAAATGACCCTCATCATGTCCTGCATGACAGGCTGCACCAACCAAGTGTACACGGTGTGGCTTGGTGAGACCCCAGACATCAAGTAGTCTGTTGGAACACCTGAGTCTCAGATAAACCATTGTTTCATAGACAATTCTGGCTCTCTGACCTCTTCTGTCAATTGAAAAATGTTTATTTATATAGGTCATGAGGTTTCAAGTGCTTGCAATTTCAGCTTTTGATACTTAAAAGGAGCATGGAATGATGGTTACTTTTATTGGTTTGTAGGAAGTGGAAAATATTGAATGAACAATTTTCCTTAATTTTTTTCCTACATCCTGTTGTCACAATGGGTTTCATTGCTTCAATGAAGTGCACTGTGGATGAATGGGCACAGAAGTGCCTTAGCCTGTGTTGAAGAAAACTCTCGAAACTCGGACCTTGTGAATTGATTAGTTCATTACACGATATATCATGGGGAATTCACCGTCCTAACTGTGGCTCAGTGTTATTCCGAAGTGCATCAGGATACTACAGGAATATATAGAGAAAACAGATAGGAGCTGATCGTTAATTACAAAGTTTGGCACGCTTACAAGTTAGTACTAAATTAAAGGTTAGTCATTAAGTTCAAAACTAAAGCACTATTATGCATTCCACAAGTGGACAGAACAGATGGTGTCACCATCTGTTCTCGTTACACACATTGCCAACACTAAGCAGTGATATCCCTAATTATCTGAATGACCGTGAAATGGCAATAACTCGTGAAGGAAGTGGGGGCCTACCTTTCACATTACCTCATAGTAAGGAATGCACAGCCAGCAAAGTTCTGGGAACACAAAATGGTTTCTCAGCTGGATTAGGAAAATGGTTTCCAGGCAAACCATGTTAACTTTCCCCCAACAGCCTGGTATGGTGGACATGTGGAGCTATGGGAGATGCATGACGAAGCTTAAGGATGCCTGTGTGGATTCTGAGGGTGTTTAGCTGGTGAGAGCTGGGGGGTCTTACTGTCTTTATTGTAGGTAGGATGAAACTCCAGCACCAGGCAGAACCTTTTAACTGGTCTGCATCGGCTCTGGGCAGCCCCTGTGGTGTCTCAGATCTTGGGGTGGGTTAACCTAACTACAGAACACATCTGTTCATCTGTAAGTCATCATTTTTAATGCTGTTTAGCTGTTAATTTGAGAAGTGTCTCAGCAGGTCCAAACTTAACTTCACTTATTACATAACACATGTACCATTCACATTCCTTATTCGGGGTCACTGTAGAAGGATCGTAGGTTTTTGGTCCTATTTTCTCTAGTCTGTCTGGATATCAGTAACCCAAGGCAGTTCTAACAATGGATATATACAATAATCTTCATTTAAACAAAGTACATTTGAAAACCCTCAAAAGTATTACTCATACAATGATGACAATCATAAGTGACCTGGTTTACATGGACTGGTTTGAGAATAAGATTTGACCAGGTGATCAGCTCATTCTGTCTCACCCTCCAGCCACTGAATTGAACAATGCCGTGAGGCAATGTTTCTGATATGCTTTTTTTCCATACAGATAAGCTGTGTGTTCAAACTTTTGGCACAATCCAATCCCCAGCTATTTGATTGGTTTGACTACTGGCAAACATTGCAAAGGTGCCATGTCTTTTACAGTCAGTTTGATCAATTCCTTATTAGGACTTGCTTATTTTCCTTTGGAAAGAGGATTATCTCTTGGATTTAAGGAACTTTGATCTCAGCCTTAGCTTGCTCATCCATTGTCACCTTTAAGACATCTAATCAACTGTATGATATTAACATAGTACAATTCTATCTTCAAGCACACTCTGTTTAGCAGATAAATGGTCACATTATAACATCTAATTCACTGCACCTGATTCAAAACAGGACTCCAGCCTTTCAGAGTTTATATGGCAGTTCAGTCCATTACTGTTGACAATTAACTTTTCACTAGAGCAGGCTTTATGTGTTTTCTTTTCCATTTCATTTAATTTCATTTCAGCTAGCACAGCAAACTTTGGGTAACCATCTACAGGATCAATAACAGGAATTCTCTCAAATTGATTTGTCACCTCTTTACCTCTTGCAGTGTTCTGAGCATCATCCTATTTCAGAACAGAAAAATCAACACAAACAAAGGAAGATCTCTGGTCTTTTGAGATTTATATGATTTAACAAGTTACTGCTGAGCATGAAATATGAATATTTTGATCCCACAAGTATCCTGGTAGCAATGCAAGATGGCACAGTGGCACAGTGGTTAGCACTACCGCCTTGCAGTGCCAGAGACCTGGGTTCAATTCCTGCCTCAGACAACTGTCTGTGTGGAGTTTGCACATTCTCTCCATGTCTGCGTGGGTTTCCTCCAGGTGCTCCAGAGTCCAAAAATGTGCAGGTTAGGTGAATTGGCCATGCTAAATTGCCTGTAGTGTTAGGTGAAGGAGTAAATGAATGAGTCTAGGTGGATTGCTCTTTGGAGGGTCGGTGTGGACTTGTTGGGCCAAAAGGCCTGCTTCCACACTGTAAGTAATCTAATCTAAAACATTGTGAAACTTAGTCTGTGTTATGAAAGGAAATGTCAGCATTGTGTTATGTTGTCAAAGAAGTTAACACTATGCATCAAATTCATTTTTGATATAAATTCTATTCAGCTTAAATCTGGCACTGCAGTGCAGAAACTAACTTATTTTGTGTGTAAAAATTAAAAAGGCATATGCATCTCACTTTCTGTACAACTAAAAATAACAATACTGCCGTTTAGAAATTAACTAAACCAGTTTTGCTGTTGGAAGCAGATAAAAGTGCTGGGGAAATGACAATAGTTGGATAAGTGCCAGACAACTGTCATTGAGGTTTTCTTGGTATTTTATGTTCTTACTTGTATGTGATATGGTTTACATTTCTTTCAGATTCATGAATCTCTCGATTTATGTTTAAAAAATATATAATGTCATGACATAACCGAATTGAGCAGAAGAATTGGGCCAGCTTCGATCAACCAGCTTGTTCTTTTCTGCCCCTCAAGAGTGGAAGCTTTTGAATTCTCCAGGTTTTAGCTAATTGAGTCATAGAGTTGTACAGCATAGATACAGACCCTTCGGTCCAACTCGTCAGACTGATCAGATATTAAGCATTAAGCTTAAACATTGTGGGAACAGAATATGTGGCAACACAGTTGGTGGTAGGCCGTTTGCTGTGATCTTAAACATGGTTGCAGACATGATATTGCTCCTCATACTTCCTTTCACACTTTGAAAATGTTTACTCTCTCCAGCTTCTAAACTGACAGTGGAAACACAAGCAGCTTGCACTTGTCTCCTTGTTTATTTTAATTCTTGCTCAGTATCATGTTACCTTCACCTAATTTTATATCCTTATCTCTTGAGAAAATGCTTCACCAGCCTTGATATAAATCTGTGATATATTAAGTTTCCCTGATATCCTGTTCCCTAATGGGAGTAATCTTTAAAATCTTTAAATGCCAGTGGTGCTTTGGCAAAAATGAACAACTACAGTCCAGTGTTGGATACCCAACTTAAAAAGTTAGATGTACAGAATTCTTTGGGGGCCTGGGCAGGTGTGGGTGCCAATTGAAGATCATGCTCCTAGAAGATGGGCAGCACAGTGGCTCAGTGTTAGCAGTGCTGCCTCACAGCATCAGGGACCCAGGTTCAATTCCAGCCTCAGGCGACTGTCTGTGTGGAGTTTGCACATTCTCCCTGTGTCTGTGTGGGTTTCCTCTGGGTGCTCTGGTTTCCTCCCACAACTCAAAGATGTGTAGGTCAGGTGAATTGGCCATGCTAAGTTGCCCATAGTGTTCAGGGATGTGTAGGTTAGGTGCATTAGTCAGAAGTAAATGTAGAGTAATGGGTGGGTTGCTCTTCTGAGAGTCGGTGTGGACTTGTTGGGCCAAGAGGCCTGTTTCCACACTATAGGGATTCTATGATTCAAGGTCTCCAGAATGCTCTCAAATTAACAATGGAAGATGGATGGGAGGAGTGAGGGAGTGGGAGTTGGTGCTGGAGTTCTTGGGCTGTGGAATAAGGGTCAGGGACACACTTATTTCCAAATAATTGCCTGTATTCCAAGTTGTTGTTTGGCCTGGGATATTGAATCTGCAATCATCCTTCTGTAATTTGGTGAATCCAAATAATCTGGTGCACATTAGTGCACAGCTGTCAGGTTCATGGGGTAAGAAGTGAAACTCTCTCCTGTGTGGTGAAAAATGTTGGGAGAGTGTGATATTTAAGCTGAAATATGAGCTTTGCATCTGATTTGACCATGTGACCACTTTGACACTTTAAGAGCTGCATGTACTAGTGATCCAAGCACCATTATAAAAGATTTGAGTCAAGAAAATAAAAATAAGAATATAGTTAATGGGGAATCTGACTCTGAATTGTGGATAAAAAACAGATAAATTGTTATTGCACTTGTTATTGAGTTGTACCACTATCCTTGACATTGGCAGTTGAGCAGTCTAATTTTGTGTCCCTTGATTTTAAAGACTTATTGAAATTCCTTTGTCCTGAATTCTTTTATAACTGATTTCTAGCACTTGGACTGAGTTAAATAGTTCCTTTCTTTACCTGTGGTGCATGGGTGCTTATTGGCTATGCTCAAGCTGTAAATTCACGGCATATTAGAGACATTCTAGCCCACAGCAGGCTAATAATATTAGACTCACCAGCATTAAAACTCTATTTTAATGTGCTTTTGTATATTCCAGGAAAAGGTAACCACAAAAATGTCAGTGAAAGATGCATCTCTGCTGTGGAAGGGGAGGGGATATTCAGTCCCCTCACTATCACAAGTTGCTCTCCTTCTGTTTGAAGTTTCTTCCACATTTTTAAGGTGCTACATTCCATTGATCACAGATTTGCTTTTGCTAGCCACTGATTGCAATTATTTTGGCTCCACAGCAGCCCTCCTTTAAAAATTGTATTTCCAGTTTAATGTGAAAAATGCCTGCAGTATTTCAGAGTTCCAATGCATCATCATACCAATAGCATTAGAAATATAACAATTTCTGTGATGGGTTTGCACCAGCAGCTCCCAGTGATACTTGATGCTACTAACCCCAGCCCAATTAGATCAGTTACATTTCACAGTAGCATCATTTGAGATCATACAAGTGCTGGATTAGACAGTAAGTAGTCAAGCAGCACATTTCTTCAGGTGATTACATTTCTGGGATAGATTTTATAATAGAATAAGAATGTACACAACCTGTTTAAGAATAAGCCAACTTGTGTCTTCTTGGTAGAGTGTGCTATCCACATTTGGAGTGGTATTGAAACAAAGGGCTGTCATCTTAAGCTATTTACAAAATTTATTTAGAACTGCAGAAATTCTCCAAAGATCCTCAGACGGCACCTTCCAAACATGAACACTTCCAGACAAGTGCAACAGGTACATGGGAACGCCATCATCTGCAAGTTCACCTCCAAGCCACTCACCTTCCTGACTTGGAAATTATTACTGTTCCTTCAAGATCCTGGAATTCCCTTACTAAGGACATTGTGGGTCACCAACAGCACACGGACTGCGGCAGTTCACGAAGACAGCTCACCACCACCTTCTCAAAGGCAACTTGGTATGAGCAACAAACATTGATCCAGCCAGTGATCCCCATGTTCCATGAGTGAAGAAAAAAGACCAAAACTGTACACAATACCCCAGATGGGTAGGCCCAGCAGTGAATGATAGATAAGTTCTTGAGTATCAAGGGGATCAAGGGTTACAGGGAGAAAGCAGGAGGATGGGGCTGAGAAACTTACCAGCCATGATTGAATGGCAGAGCAGGCTCAATGGGCTGTATGGCCTAATTTTTGTTCCTGTGTCTTATGGGGCCTCACCAACACAATACAGTTGTGACAAAACATTCTTCTTTTTCTATTCCATTCCTCTTTGCATTTTTAGGGCCAGTTTTTTTTTAACTTTTTAGTGCCTGGGACACATGCCTGGTGCCACTTAAAGATATATTGTCTTACTGACTGTGAGACATGACATTGGAGCTTAGCTCTTACCTGCATTTGGACCAAACTCCAATGAGCCAAGACCTAAGTAGCTCTGAAAGAGCCCAAACTGAGTGTTAGTGAACAGGTAATTGCTAAGCATCAATTTGCTGATGACTTGGATATTGTTTGGGTCGGCCAAGGTTATCAAGGAAGTGTCCAAAAAATGCATGGATTTTGAAAAAAATTGCTAGATTTCAGGATTCCTAAAGACATAAGTCATAATAGAATTTATGGTATACAACTGACTTCCCAAATTGTAATTTTCACAATGAGGTACCTATTAATGAGCATTCTGATGAGCAGTTGCATTTACAGAATGAAATTTTTGCTTCCATAAGGGACTAAGCATTAATTAGAATAATCACTTAATTGAAATGTTCATCTGCATCCATTATATCAATGCTATTTTTGAGCGAGATTTTGTTTTTATTTCAATAGAAACGTCATTAGTGAACACATGCTAATCTTCTGTCAGGACACCTCCTGAAGTGTCCCCATGGTGAATGGGGAGGTATTGAATTGGCACTGAGTTAACATGGCGGGAAGGCTATGAAATACCATGTGGATGATTGGAGGCACAAGGTGATGAATGGCAATGGGGGTGTTGATACAATGGCCTAGATTGGCACAGGGGTATGAGAGGCATTTATAGGGTGTGGGGCATAGATTAGAATGGAGATTGTTCAGGGCATGTAAATGGGTATAGGGCATTAAGTGGCCTAGGTTGGCATGAATGGGACATCATAGAGTGAGGGGAATGAAAGGATGAGAAAGTCCCCAGATGGACTTTCTCCCCAGGTCTCCTTGGGAACTGGCAGTTTCCTCTACTCTTCCCAACTTCCAACCCAGCCCATACTCATTATGGGAGGTGAAGACAGTTGTTTTTAACAATTAGGTTTGCAAATCTGGTATTTCCCCTACCTCTGTACACCTGACCTGGGAATAAATATTTGGGCCTTAAATTTAAATTGGTGGAAAAACATGTGCAATGAATATTGGACTGAAAAATTTTTGGAGTAATTTGCTAGACAAGACAGTAGGAGTGAAAACATTAGGACAACTAAAAAGGGACTTGAAGGCTATATTGTTACCGTGATACCATGATCTGCTTACAACCTTGATGGCTCTTCACAGTTCGTGTTAAAGCAATTTCTATGTTTCTGATTGTTACATGGTTTCTTTGAATAAAATGAATGTAATGTAATTACAGCTATTGAGAAACAAGCACAACCAATGATCACAGACAGAAAGTCTTCATTTCAAATCCTTTTTCTTGCTTGCAGTCTATAACTTGCTGACACTAATTGCATCCAAACATACCAAAGAATTACTTCTGTGTGACAAGACACAAACGAACAACTGCTCTTTTGCTCTCTTTTGGCCGAACATTTCTTTTTCACAAAGATATTTTTTGTTAACTATTCTAATGTTTAGCATTTTAACATTTTGTAAAATTTAAATTGGGTTTTTATATTAGTCAGAAAATCATTTTTAAGTTTAAGAAATAAAGATTTGTGAAGAAATTGAAACATGAAAACAGGTTATGACTGTTGAAATCCTTTTTATAAAAAGAAGTTACTTGCATTTATACAGTGTGTACCAAGTATTTTGCACAATGATTTTATTTTGAAAAACAATAATTTAGAAACAATCGAACTATTCTTCACTCAAAATATCCTACAAATGATATTAAGATGAAGAACCCGGACATCTTATTCGTTCATTGAGGAATGCTGATCAGCAACCGTCTTTAAATGGTACTGTGGGAACTGTTGTGTGAAGCAATTGGTCTGAAAGATTAATTTTGAAGCTAGTGCATGACTCCACGCACTGAGATATAGAAGAGGTGTTCACTCGTTCTTGTTGTCTGTTCTGGTGTTCCAGTCTTGTAACCTTACTTCTACTGTTAGCAACCACATATCTGAGGTTAGTATAGTATCTCTTTGGAAATGCTGATGTCTCTTACCAGTTGTAGCCTAATTAACCAATTATATGTTAATACAAATAAAAAAAAACTGTGGATGCTATAACTCAGAAACCAAAACAGAAATTGCTTGAAAAGCTCAGTAGGACTGGTAGCACCTGTGAAGAGAAATCAGCGTTAACATTGCGAATCCAGTGACCTTTCTTCAGAATGTTAATGTAATCTGTTATCTTAGTAGTATGTAATAAACTACTTGTTGAATTCAAAGGAGTGATAGCCTAGTGATATTATTGCTAGAGTATTAATCCAGGGACCCATGTAATGTCTTGGGGATCTGGATTCACCCTAGCAGATGCTGGATTTTGAATTCAACAAAGTACCTAATGAAGGCCATGACCATGACTAATTGTTGGAAAATCTACCTGGTTCACTACTGTCCTAGAGGGAAGGAAACTGCTGGTCTGACTGACACGTGACTCCAGATCACAACAGCCTTCTAGGCAATAAATGTTGGCCAGGCAGTGATGTCCTCATCCTGTGAATGAATAAAACAAAATATGAGCCTTTTCTGCTGAAGACTTAATAATCCTTCACCACTCAATACTAGGAATCCCTATAGATTAGTATTACAAGGATTGTTGGCAATATTTCTATCCAAAGGTGATCCTACCAAATCCAATGCCAACAACAGGTGTCTCTCGCAACATGGCAGCAATGCCTTGGGAGTTGTTTCATCAGCAGTGCAAGAATCCACAGCCAGCCAAAAAGAGGGGAGAAGAAGTGTGTTATACTAAAGAAGGGAGTGTCTCTTTAAGAATTCAGCAGCTTTTAACAAGAAGGAGTACAGACCCAATGCAGAGCTGGAGAAGGTGTAACAGGAATCTTCCAGCCTGAACTGCCGTCTGATCCAAAAGCCAACAACACAGCTAATGTGGTACTCTCAAGTCATTGTGCGTTTGCAGATTGCAGCAGTTTGAGAAGGCAATTCACTCCAGACTTCTCAAGGGAAATTGGGATGGGCAATATGAGTGACAACATACAGCCCTGAAAAAAAACATGCAATAAGTATATGTCATCCCAACATAGGGTCAGCAAAGGAGACTGACAACTACAGATGAATATTTTACTTTACATAATGGATAACCAGCTGTTCAGAATGACAAGGACCCATGGATTTTATTTTGTCCAATAGAGATTTGTGTGTAAAGTGTATAGCCAGACCTTTTGCCTCATCAAAAATGAAACACACAAATCACAAAGTAATGTTGCACAGCATAAATACTTTAATAAATAAAAAAAGAATTTTGTATCCAGTTTGAATTTTGGGTCAACAATGAAGACTGCTCAGTGAAACAGGGAACTAATTTTATAATACACTTATTCAAATGGAATATAGTTTGTGAAAGAGTTACAGTATGAGCAGCTAACTTCAGCAGTATAGAATTATAGGTTTCCAGAAAGGAGCTGTGACAGTGTGTTTAACCTGTCAGTGAATCGCGCTGACTCTTATAAACTGTAAATTGGCCCTAATCCAACAAGTTTATTACGTTTCAGTAAGGCAAAAAGGCTCTAACAGCATCACATCCTGAGCTTGACAATCATGGAGTATTGAGGTTTAAATTTAACATAGTAACATCCTTTCAGGAACCCAGAAAAGACTCAACAATAACAGATTAAGGAAAGCACAGACTTCGTCTGATATGCATGGGAGTTTGAGTGCCTGCTAAATTCCTGAGGATCTCTTTTCTTCTAGGTGAGTCGATAGCCTCCTGATGAGAACAAGCAACATTTTAATATTGGAATGAGGCACCTCTTCTCATGTCAGACCTGGACACCTGAACGAATTTAAAATCAGGGTCATTTCAGATCTGAAATATTAACTCTGTCTCTATTTCTCTCTCTCTCTGTAGACGTTGCCAGAGCTGCTGAGTTTTTCCAGTATTTTCTGTTTATATACCAGATTCAATTCCCCTCAAGTCAGAACTTCAAATCAGGCCCTACACTTGGAAAATGTTTCAATATTTGTTAGGGTCCAAGAGTAGGAGGAATGCTCTGGTTGGCTTCATGAAACAACTGGGATCCAATATCAGAAAGTGTTAGGGAAAACCTGCAGGTCTGGCAACATCAGTGGAGAGAGAAACAGAATTGTGTTGCAAGTCCAGTGACATTTTATTTATTCATAGGATGTGGACTTTATTGTCTTGTATTTGTTCCCATTTCTAATCGCCAAAAGGTCAATTAAGAGTCAACCACATTTCTGTGGGTCTGGAGTCATTTGTAAACCAGACAGCAGTTTCCCTCCTTAAAGGGTAATAATAAACCAGGTGGGGTTTTTTTATTACAATCATTCCATGATCATCATTAGACTCTTAATTCCAGATCATATGTTAAAATATTGAATGCAAATTCCACAATTTGCCATGGCAGGATTACCTGGGAATTAATCTATTAGCGATAATATTGCCTCCCCTATTTCAGACTGCACATCAGATCTCCAAAGTATGTAGAAATTTATTTTTATTTGGGCAATTCACTTTCACTCACCTTCATCCTGATCGTGCTCACCTCAATTCTCCCACCATACCCACAAAATTATTTTTGGACATGAATGCAGACTAAAACTTACAATTATTACCATGACATTGCTTCTGAAATCAGGCCTGTTATCATTAGCAATGCCTACAAACAAGGCCTGAGCATTTTTTAAAAATATAATAGCTTAATATTTATTTGTTCATCTGTTAACATGATTGCCAGAGCATTACTTCTCATGATTGTGAACACATGTGCCAATAATTCCTCACCACAAACTACAACCCATACACCCTTCAGCCTGAATTTTCAGATTGCCATTAAAGTAGTATTAGTTTACTCTGTTAATGATTAATATAGCTCCAAACTAAGTGACAAGGGCAACATTGCAGTTTGAAAAGAATGAGTTGATTCCCACATTGTGTAATTCAAACAATTAAATAAAGCCAAACTTCTATTTATGTGAAAATGACATCAAACTGCAAGAGGAAGACTGTATTCTGGCAGTTTCCATGGAAACAAGGCTTCTGGACATGTCTGTCTCTTATGGCTCCTTATTCAATGGCTGTGTAGGACTTTGGAACATCCTGAAGTACAAGTTCACCTCATGCAGTTCTCTGCCAGCTCACAATATGTCCACTGCCTCCACCTTCTAAAGATTTATATCTGAGAGCTAGTGCCAGTGAGGCATTTCTCAGAGTGGTCACCTAGATGGGCCTTGAACCCCAGAGTTTAGCTGGCACATAGACGCCCAGCTTTCAACCATTTTATGTCTGAAAATGGACTGAAACTCATTCTTAACCCTTTGAATTGTAAAGCGGGTTATGTTATGCAATGTTTAAATCATCAAAGAATTATTAAAGCTCAAATAATTTAATACCAGTTGCTTATTTTCCTATTTGTCACATATATGACAGTATAATTGTATAACAATCATAATGATAACAACAATAGGTTCAGTGGTTAGCACTGCTGCCTCACAGCGCCAGGGACTTTGGTTCAATTCAGCCTCAGGCAACTGTCTGTATGGAGGTGCACATTCTCACCTTGTCTGCCTACGTTGCCTTGCACAGTCCAATGATGTGCAGGTTAGGTGGATTGGCCATGGGAAATTGCCCATAGTGTCCAGGGATGTGCAGGCTAGGTGTGTTAGCCATGGTAAATGCAGGGATACAAGGATACTGTGGGAGTGGTGGGTCTGGGTGGGATGGTCTTCAGTGGATCAATGGGCCAAATGGCCTGCTTCTGCAATGTGGGGATGCTATGAGTAAAAGTGAATAGACATAGAGATAGGGAGTCATAGAGATGTACAACACAGAAACAGACCCTTCCATCCAACTCATCCATGCCAACCAGATATCCCAAACCAATCTAGTCCCACCTGCCAGCACCCATCCCATATCACTCTAAACCCTTCCTGTTCATATACCCATCCAGATGCCTTTTAAATGTTGTAATTATATCAGCGTCCACCACTTTCTCTGGCAGCTCATTCCATACACGTACAACCCTCTGTGTGAAAACGTTGCCCCTTAGGTCTCTTTTATATCTTTCTCCTCTCACCCTAAACCTATGCCCTCTAGTTCTGAAGTGCCCCACCCCAGGGAAGAGACTTTATCTATTTATCCTATCCCTGTCCTCATGATTTTATTAAATATTGCAATCTACCACAATGTTCAAATATTTATGCTATAAATAAATTATAATAGTGATGTGTATACCCTCTTCATTAAGTTTCTATTACTTATTGTGTTGTCACATTGATTTTAGGTGTGATGTTTTTGCATAGATTTTTTCAGGGATGTTGATGGCTTGAAGCTTCACTTGGTCAGGTCTTGTACTGTGGTTATGTGAACCTCTGCATTACCTGGAATGCTTGATTAACTGGCAAACTCCTGGTCCCATAAGTGCCAGTTCATAAAAAGTCGCTGTATTTACATAATTTCATTGGAACCCTCCAAATTATCTGTTTAAAGAGAGCTTTGGAGGGTTCCAGGTGCAGTTCCCAGGAAACTCCTTCAATTCTGTAGTGTCTCCATTCTCAACTCTCATGTAGGTTGTAATAGGAAACAGTCAGCAGAAAATCTAGACCAATTAACCTACTGTGAGGTTTAGAAAGCATGTATTCATGGCAGTGTGCAAACTGTCATGTCACACATGACCCACGAAGTTGCACAGTGTGTCTCTGTACTCTAAACTCCACCAACGTGACTGGTAGACTGTTGAGAGGGTCAGTTTGACATATCTTTTTTATGCACTATTTCCCTAGTTTTCTCTTGCACTGTCAGAGTCATTAAAACTGTGGATGGTTGGAACCAATCCCATTGAATCACACTATAAAACATGACTGCCAATTAAAACTTTTGCATTTGCGAAATTTCACAAATAGCTGTAGTTACTGTATATAGCAAGTTAATAAAAATAAATGCTGTTTTCAATATAAAAGCAAAATCTACAATATTGTATAAAGAACTTCCAAACAAATCAGTTTTACCCTGATTGAATATTGGTTATCAAGAATTTTTCCAAGATTTTTTGGAATCAAGATACAGTTTGTATTGATGGATGTCAACAATTAAGGAAGTCTTTTCTACTTGTCAGAAAACAGTTAGGTAGTATTTGTAATCAACTTACTGTTTGCTACCTATTGTGCAGCTGCTACCATAATTCTGTTAAAGATGGAGGACTAACAAAGGGACGAAAATTTCACTCGACAGGTTCACTATATCGATCCCAGATGAGAATGGCTTATCTTATGAAGACAGGTTGAGTAGTTCAGGCATATTCTGACTGGAGTTAGAGAAATCTAATTGAGATATACAAGGTGGAAAAGGGGATTGGCAAAGTAGAAGGATGAAAGGATGTATTCTCACATGGGGCAATGTAGAATGAGGTCGTAATTTTAGGATAAGGGATTGCAGATTTAAAAGAGTTGAGGAGAAATTACTTCTCAAGTGGTCATGAATCGGTGGAATTGAGAGGCCCAGCATATACTGGATGTTGGGATAAGTAGTAAATTTGAGGAGATCGACCGGGTAATCCAAGATGGAGGATGGGAAAAATTTCTGGCTGTAACAGGCAGCTCCTTTTTTGAGGTATTTTAGGTGTTAGTGGTGATTTCCTCAAATTCCTGGAGCAGCAACTACTGTTTTAAATGCTGTTGCATTGTTTCGGAACTTTGGGAAAAAGAAGTCAAAACAATAGCACTTTTAAAAGGGAGAGGAAGCACATGGTGAGGTCAGTGCAAGAGAGAGAGAAAGAAACCCACACTGCTAACTGACACAGCAGTGAACCTGCACAGTTACTGTCTTTGCTGTTTGAATTCATGTATCGCTGGACATCGGATTGCGTCTAGGAAAATTAACAAGCAGTGAAATTCACAACTGATCTTGGAGGAACCTGTTTGGGAGAGGTCACAGCACAGAAACAGATAAGTGAACAGTTTTAAGTGCAGCCTTACTATAAGTCTGCAGTAGTGAGTAGAGTGGGTTCTTTCTTGGTTATATGTTTTATTGAGATACGTCTTTTAATTAAAATTAAAAATATAAGCCATAAATATTAAGTTAGCCTGGAGCAGTGTTTTGTAGATGAATAAGACAGTGCTATTTTCTGGATCTATGATTGAAAGAAGTAAAAATGGCCTTTAGTAGAGTGATACGCTCTTCTTGTTGGATGTGGGAGTTTAAGGAGAGTTTACGGGTTACTGAGGATTTATCTGCAATAAATGCAGTTGGTTGCGAATCCTATCAGGTCAAATGGATCGATTGGAGCAACAGATTGGAGCAATGAAGAATTTACAAGAGGAAGGGGGTGTGATGGATGGCAGTTATAGGAAGGGAGAAAAGCCGCAGATACAGTCACACAGATGGCTCTTCTCAAATGATGAAGTGAATCAATACTGTGACTGGAGTGTTATCAGCTTAGATATGGAAACTGTAAAGGTTCTGCCTTTGATTGCTGTATCTGTGCTGCTTTGACTGATGCCTATCAAGCAGCAGTTGGGCAGTGCAGTTAAATGGGTTGTAAAAAATGGGTGAGGGCAAATTAGGGCAAATTAGTGTGTGCTTCTGACCACTGCCTAGCTTCCCTTGTAGGAAAGGTGCAAGGCTACATATTAGCTGAGCCTTGTGCTTGTCTGTTATTATCCACACATTGTAAAATGTCTTGGACCACAGACAACAGCCAAGAAGGACCCGCTGTAGTTCATTGTTCATCCCTACTTGTAACCCAGCCAACGCCAAATTATAAAATACCAGTTTAGTGGAGCTAACAATTGATTGATTGAATATGTGTCCAAATTCTGTAATTTATATTAGGAGCGAAAACTGAAATTGCTGGAAAAGCTCAGTAGGTCTGTCAGCATCCATGAAATGAAATCAGAGTTAACGTTTCGTGTCGAGTGACCCGCCCTCAGAACTGATGGTTGCTAGGAAAATGTTGGTTTATATGCAGAAGATAGGGTGGGGAGAGGGGAGAAGGAGTAAAAGATGGGTGGGGATAGGGCCCAGAGAAAGAGAGAAGAGCAGTTAGACAGACAAAGGGGTTGTTGATGTTTTGACTGGGAGGGTGATTAGCTTTTAATGGGGGACTGTTCGTGGCTAACAATGGGCTAACAATTTTGTTCTGTTCATCTCAGTAATTTGTATCAAAGATTTGAACCAATTTAACTGTACATTATTTTTGCATAAAATGATAGATACCCTGCAATACAATTTTGCAATGAAAACCATTTATTGTTGTTTACCAATAACTACAATGTAAGCAAAAATATGGCATGAGTTATGTGGTGTATTTTAGCAGAAACATATGAGCTAATTATTGTTTAAAGTATTTTACAGATCCTTTTTTTATCATATTAGAACATACTGTTTTCTCAAAACATGTTTTATATTATTTTTAGATTTATTACAGCCATAGATATATGCCGAAGAAGCATCAAAGTAAATTGTAGGGAAGCTGGGATTCATCCATCTGATTGATGTTAATCCACAGGATGAATCAGTGATCTGAATCAATCTCACAATCATTTTGTCATGTTCGAAATGAACCTGCCTCCATCCCCTTATGAGCAATTCAACATAATTGGCTTAACTCATCACTTTATTAAACAAAATTCTTTTGGGGACACACACACACACATACACACACACACACAATATATATATATATCAGAAGCACTGTGATTCTCAGTATACATTTCATTATTAGTAGCTAGGCCAAGTCCAGGATTTGATAAGTGGTCAGCATTGAAGAATTAAGAAAAGGTAAGTAAATGAAGGTGAAGTGCTTCACAGGACAAGTCTTTCCCTGATTTTGTCTGTAAAACACAGATTGGAATCTCCAATTGCTAACCTATTATTTGTGGTCAGAGTCAAGGATGTACTTGCAGTCGCAGGAGCAAGGATAGGAAAAATGAGGTATGGTTGCTGTACCTCAGATGCTGCAAAGCAAAAGGTACCATTTGATTAAAGCTCTGAATGTCCTCATAGGGAAATTTGGATGAGACACCAAGGCAAAATGATGAAACAAATAGGAAAGATGAACTAAATCAATATGCGAAGGACTTGGTAGGTTTGTAGATTGTATCAGCAAGTTAAGAGTCATAGAATCAAAGAGATCTACAGCCAGGAAAAAGATCCTTCAGCCCATCATGTCCAGGTTAGTCACTACACCTGACGAAGGAGCTCCGAAAGCTTGTGCTTCAAATAAATCTGTTGGATCATAACCTAGTGACTTCGTCCACCCCAGTACTTCCACATCAAGTTAGGCATAAACAGTCACCTGTTTTTTGAGATTAGATTAGATTCCCTACAGTGTGGAAACAGGCCCTTCAGCCCAACAAGTCCACATTGATCCTCCAAAGAGTAACCCACCCAGACCCGTTTCCCTCTGACTAATGCACCTAACACTATGGGCAATTTAGCATGGCCATTTCACCTGACCTGCACATCTTTGGACTGTGGGAGGAAACCAGAGCACCCAGAGGAAACCCAAACTCCACACAGGCAGTCACCCAAGGCTGGAATCGAATGTAGGTCCCTGGTGCTGTGAGGCAACAGTGCTAACCACTGAGCCACTGAGCCACTGTGCCACCCTCTTTCCCCCTTTCCAACACTTGGCCCATAGCCTTGCAAGCCTTGGTGCTGAGTAATACAAGGACTTTGAGGTTGTGGGAAATATTTTCTTAAATAGAAGATTGTTCTACAAATCTTGAATTCAAAACATTGAGGCTGACCACATAAGATGACACAAATGAATCTCAAAGAGGGAACGAAGCTTCAGAAGAACAACAGGAAAAGTGGCATTGATCAATCGCAGAGGCGAGGAGAGGCCAAAGAAGAGACAAATCAGAAGCAGAAGGTGAGAGACCAGATTGGCTCTCAGAAGTGCTAGTTGATATGAAAAATATCAGCCAATTGTTTTTCTTTCATTCAACTGTCACCATTTCCCATGCTGGGAATCTAACCCACATTTCCAGAACATTACCTGAATCATTGGATTGCTAATCCAGCAACAATATCTCTACTCCATCTCATCGCCACTTACCATGAATAAATTGGCTTCCACATTTCCCTTAAACACTGACTACTGGCTACAACTGCATCATTATCTATGATGCACTTTGGACTGTGCTGAGGGTCATGAAAAGCACTGCGTAAATGTAAGGTTACTATTTTTTATTTTTGGGGCGGCATGGTGGCTCAGTGGTTAGCAGTGTTGCCTCGTGGTGCCAGGGATCCAGGTTCAATTCTACCCTTGACTGACTGTCTGTGTGGCGTTTGCACATTCCCCCTATGTCTGCGTGGGTTTCCTCCAGGTGCTCCGGTTTCCTCCCACAATCCAAAGATGTGCAGGTCAGGTGGATTGGCCATGCTAAATTGCCCATAGTGTTCGGGGATGTGTAGGCTAGGTGTAATAGCCATGGGAGGTACAGGGTTGCAGGGATGGGGTCGGATGCTCTTCGGAGGGTTGGTGCAGACATGTTGGGCCAAATGGCCAACTTCCACACTCTTATGATCCTATGGAAGGCACAGAAAATATTTTAAAAACTACATGATCCTTAACATTTCAAGCAAGAAGAATTATAAGCAGTACTGCAATTGTGATTAAGTCAGTCAGTTGGACTTTATAGAATATGAGTTCCCTGAATGGGGCTGTTGATCTAGTCCAATCAGGAGCCTTAGTTTTCTTAAAAGGTTGAGTGTCTGAGATATGGACACTCTGGTGGCTGACTCGGTATAACACAGTACTATAGTTAAGGACTGTTCACGTGCAACTAAAGGCAACTTGGGAATTGGTTTCCAGCCTCTGCAGAGTTATTTCAGGAATGACCGGAAGCGACAAAAAATATAACAGAATATGTGTGACCACAGACAGAAAGAATGCACTTCAGTGTAAATTCAATGTGGCATAATAGATATGTGTAATGCATTTCCTCTATTATTTCTGTTCAGGTAATATCAGTTTGCAATGGGATAGAATTCCAAATTAATTGGCTGTAACTGTAGAAAGTACCTCATGGTTATTGCTTGGGGGTTAAATGAAGTATTTTGAAGGAAAATAACTAGGTCAGACATTTCTCTTGGAGCACTGAGTTAATCCAGTGTGCATCAGAGAGCAGAGAATCCTGGATTGTTAATAGAAGATGGTTTGCATTGTGTTGAGTTTACAACCAGGAGTGTAAATATTGACGGCCATTATCTTATTTATTTTTTGTTTCAGATAATCATGGATTAATTTAAGTTTGAATTTTTTTCAGCAGTTTTGGGTGAGACCTAATTGGGGTTTGAAGCAGTGTATGGTTTTCCTCTTAGAAAGGAGCATATAACAGTTCAGGGATCCCCTCCCCTATTAGCTTTCCGTAGAGACCACTCCCTCCGTGACTCCCTTGTCAGATCCACACCCCCCACCGACCCAACCTCCACTCCCGGCACCTTCCCTTGCAACCGCAGGAGGTGCAACACTTGCGCCCACACCCCCCCCC
>NC_057732.1:49115523-49146036 GCF_004010195.1 Chiloscyllium plagiosum | reverse complement strand
CTGAGATAGAAACAGAAAGGTCTAGGAAGGGGAGGGAGGAGTCCGAGACTGTTGACCTCTCCGCCTCCATCCTACTCCGACCTATCACCCTCACCTTGACCTCTTTCCACCTATCACATTTCCAACGCCCCTCCTCCAAGTCCCTCCTCCCTACCTTTTATCTTCTCCTGCTGAACACTCTCTGCTCATTCCAGAAGAAGGGCCCGTGCCCGAAACGTCGAATCTCCTGTTCCCTGGATGCTGCCTGACCTGCTGTGCTGTTCCAGCAATAAAGTTTCAACTTTGGTAGAAAGTTAACTTGGGTAACTCAGGTGAGGAGTGCTTGATTAGAAATTGGGAAGTTATTGATGGATGAGAAAATTTAAGCTTAATGAATAATCAAATAAGAAGATTTCACACTTCATATGAATGAACTGCGACAATCAGTTGAGTGGAACTGAAAGAGAGATAGAAGGGTAACTTCTCTGGATGTGGAGCTGTAAAGTGATGTTTTTGGAATGTTGCTTGAAAATGTTGTTTTGCTGTGTGCCTTGAGATCTTTCTGTTGTCTATATTTAGAAAGAGAAAAAATAAACAAACAAAATAAACTGTGTATACAATGTATTCCTGCTTTGTTATTTAAGAAAGGTTACAGCCTCAAGTAACTATCTTTCAGCAAATGACAACCACATTAAAGTATAAAACACTGATCTGTCAAGTCAGATTTCATTCTTTGATCTGACCTGTCAGTTGTAAATCAGCTGGGATCAGATCACTGCAAATACAGAATGAGCCCTGTCTCTCAAATGATGCTGTATGTTAGCTAAGGCTAATATGTAAATAGCCACTAGTGGGTGCATGAGAGCTATTTACATGGGATTTCATCCTTTTCCCCTGATTTTTCCAGGAAGCAGCTTATTCTAACACAACCAAACTAAGTTTTAGAGGCAATTCTGCTATTGGAGCGAACTTGATACTGCAATTCTGCAATTCATAGAGTGAAACCACGACCAGTTAACATTTTCAAAGAATGAAATTAAATTTGGAAATTTCAGGTATTAGCATAAGAATCAGTGGAGATGTGGTTTATTTTTGAATGTGGTATTACACTCTAGAATGCAGGTGGAAACAGGTTCAATTGTACCTTTCAATGGGACAACTTCATGAAATTTCTTATCTGTACACTGTCTCTTGGCAACATGAGCCAAAGTCACAGAATTAATGTTCATATGTACACTCACAACACTAAGCTCTGCCTCATCACCACCTCTCTCTCATCTGCTCCACCTTTGCTAAATTATCCAACATTCCAGTTCTAGATGAGTGAAAATTAAATTAAATTCCAATTAAATATTAGGAATCCTGAAGCTATTGCTTTCTATTATCGATCCCAACTTCATCTCTTAGTCACGACGCTATCCTGCTCCCTGACAATAGTCTGAGATTAAGCCAATCTGTTTGCAGCCTTTGTGTCATGTTTGACTATGAAGTAAGATTCTGGCTTCATATATCTGCTATCACTATCAATGAATACTTCCCTTTAATACTGCTTGACCTGGTTCCTGTCTCAGCTTATCTGCTTCTGAAACCTTTGATACTTCTAGTTTCAACTATTCCAATGTACTCTGTGTGACTTTCCACATTCTACCCTCCATAAGTTTCAGGTCATCCAAAACTCTGTTGCCTGTGTCTTAATTCACACCAATCCTGAGCCCGCTGACCTACATTGGCTCTGGATCAAAGAACATCTTGACTTTAAAATTCTCAGCTTTGTTTTCAAATCCCTCAGTGGCATCAGTGCCTCCCTATCTCTGTAATTACCTCCAATCAACAACCTTTCAAAGTATCTGCACTCCTCTGAATCTGGCCTTTTGAACCTTTTTGGTTCTAATTGCTCCACTTCTGGTACCTCCAGTTACCTGAGGAACAAGCTGTGGAATTCCCTCGCTAAACCTTTCCACCTCACTTTCCTCCTTTAAGACACTCCTTAAATCTTATGACAATCTTAATATCACCATTTATGGCTGTGTGTAATACTTCATGGTTAAACACACTGTGTTTAAGAGACTGAAGACATTTCATTATGTTGAAGGCATATAATAATATAGGTTGATGTTGTTTGGTACAGTCACACAATGATGCCTCATTCTGTCCTTATCCCATCATCTCACCTATTTATTTTCTTGCAAATGTCACTTGACAGTGATCAGCAGTGCAGCTTTGGTTTGATCTGTCCCTTCAATTCTACAGGTCCAGGTGATTGGACGCTTGCAGCACTGTCGCTCCAGTTGATGTGAATTAACTCAACATTCATTGGCAACTGCATCTTGAGTGTCCCTTTCTCTGAGCCAAGAGGCCCAGGTACAAACCTGCCTACGCCAGAGATAGTAGTAATATCTCTGAACAGGTTGATTTGGAAAATATCTTGGTGATTTCATGTTGAGTCTTCTTGGTCAATGTGTCTCCAGCTAATCTATTCAGGAACCAAGGGAATATATTTGCCATTGTTTGATTATGTTACAACCACCTTGAGATCATATGGATATCATAGCAAATAAAAGATCTGGTACGTAAAGGCAGTGAATTAAATTTTAATGCAAAAAAAAAGTGCATGAGCTAACATTTACCTTGACTGATATCCTTAGCTCTTTCATTAATGTTATTAACAAATCCAACTCTTACACATTAGGAATTATTGTACTTCAGAGCTAAGAGATGGCAGCATCCATGCAGATACAGGATAGTAAATTATGAGGAGAAATTAGGCCTGTTTTCTGCAGAATTTAGAAGGCTAAGGTATGATCTGATCAAAGTCTTCAAATTATTAACAGGGAAAAAACAGGATAGATCGAGACAAACTATTTCCACTGCGTTGACATTCTAGGAGTAGGGGTTATAGTCTGAGAATCGGGCCAGACAATTCAGTAGCAATGTTAGGAAGCACTTTTTTTTATTATTCATTGACAGGATGAGGGTGCCACTGGCTAGGCAGCATTTATTTCCCAGAGGGCAATTAAAAGTCAACAACGTTGCTGTGGATCAGGTGACACATGTAGACCAGACCAGGTAAGGATGTCAGTTTGTTTCCCTCAAGGACATTAGAGAAACAAATGGGTTTTTCCAGCAATTGATTCATGGTCATCATTACACTCTTAATTCTAGATATTTATTTAATACAAATTCCACTATCTGCCACGACAGGATTCAAACCCAGGTCACCAGAACATTATCTGAGTCTCTAAATTAACAGTCTAGTGATAATATCCCAGGTCATCACTTCCCCACTTCTACACACAAAGATTGGCAAATGTTTAGAACTCTCTTCCACAAATGGCAGTGGATGTTGAATCAGTTGTTAGTTCTAAATCTGAGATGCATGATTGTTTTGTAAAGAGGAGATATGGGCCCAAGGCAGGAAGTTGGAATTTGGTCACAAATCAGCCATGATCTTACAGAATGGTACCACAAGTTCAAGGGGCTGAATGGCCTAGACCAGTTCCAATATTCCTAAATGAAATTATTAAATAACTTGGGTTGGCGTTTTCACTTTTTTCAAGGTTTAATATTTAATGGCATTATATTCATGTGGGAGTTAGGCACAGCCATAAAGACTTGCACTCATGACTTATCCCTAATTGCCCTGGAGATGTTGCTGGTGAATGCCTCCTTGAACCAGTCAGTCCAACCATAGTGATGTTTGGAAGGGGATTGGCTGCTTTATGTTGGCAGAATGGAAAATCTCACTGCAAGCTCACAAGCGTCTTTTTCTCTGAACTTTATTACTAGGAACTGAATCACAAAATAAGATTTAAAAAGACATGTTTTAAAATATGAAAAGTAAATTAGAATTGTTTTGCGATGCTTATGTACTGAATCCAGACACAGGTCAATTATGTATTCCCAACATAACTTGTACTAATTACTGATCAATAATCCATATAGTGAAGGTATTCTTCAAATTATCCCTTCCTTCCTTCCTTCTTTCAATTTGAATTCAAAAGGTGGGTGAATAAATGTGAATATATTTGACGAGAATGTCACTTGACTCACCATGCCAGAACTAAGAAATAATAGATGTATTTAACAATAAGAAGGTTCAGGCAGACATTTCCTATTAAAGGTCTGGTCAGGTTTAATTACTATAACATGGATGAAGAAACAAATACAAGCACAACTATAGGATCAACACATATATGGGAATACCATCCCCTTCAGGTTCCCTTCCAAGCATCTCACATCCTGACTTGAAAATATATCACTGCCCCTTCAGTGTCACTGCGTCAGAATCCTGCAACTCCCTCTCTAAGAGTAGGACTGGTGAGTCTTTTATCAGTGATACAGAAATTATTGGAGAAGATTCCTAGGGATAGGGTTTACTTACGTGTGGAGAATTGTGAGCTTATTAGTGATAGGCAGCATTGATTTGTGAGAGGAAGGTCATGTCTCACAAATTTGATTGAGTCTTTTGAGAGAGTGACAAAAATGATTGATGAGGTCAGGTTTGTAGATGTTGTCTATATGGCAGGCCTTTGACAAGATCCCTCATGGCAGGTTGATACAAGAGGTGACTGCCTCCTTCCATGGAGATGATATTAGTTTGAGTTGGGTTGCAAATCATCAGCCAATTCAACATACTTTGCAGATAAACTGGAACATCCAATATGACCAGTTAATGATTGGCAGTGAGATCTCTGGCTCCTAATTCAATCTATACCTGAGGGAATTAAAACCAGCTGAAACACCAAAATTGCTATCCTGACTAAGATTAGCTCATTTGGTATGGACCAAGGATGAAGGTCTGTACACAGGATTGTGGTGGTGGGGTGAGGGGGGTATCCCTTCATGCTGTGGAGATTTGTTGGTTTCACTAGAGAGTTTGCATTATTCCCATAAATGGAGTCATATCTTTTTGTATTCCAGAAAGAAAACCAACAGGGAAAACACATGTAAATCCGATATCCAGGCAGACCAAAAAGAGAGAAAGAGAAAAAGAACAAGTAGCCGACAAAGAATGTGAGAAAAAGAGAATGAGGAATAGAAGACAAAAACATGTCAATTATTGTAAAGGATAGGAGGGAATACATTAATGTCACATCCATCCACTGCTGTCTCTGTGAGTGATGAGGCTTGCTGCTTTTGGCCATGTTAATGTTTTTTCTTGTGAATGTACATCTCAGATATAAAGCTTGTAATTGGAAAAACTCGCACCTAGGATATGCCCAATGTTGACAGCGCTGTCTAAATATAATGTCTTCCAATTATCCACTGTTGGCAGAAAACCTCTTCGCTGATTGATGAAGGAGACTGTACTTTGTTGAACTGAGTTTATAGAGACTGACTGACTCAAGCTAATTAGATTCTCACATCCAACTGACTGAAAAATAATCAATGCTTCCTTTAGCCATATTTCTGTGTTACCTAGATACCTATTAAATTTGATGCATGCTAATAAAAACTGCATTTGTGTCTTTTATTGCAAGCTTGTTACAAATTGTGTTATACACACTGTTATCTACGTCCTTAAAGGAATAATTTGAAAAAGAAAAGAGGGAAGATCAACATTCATGCAGCACCTTTCACAACCAGCAGACATCCCAATGCTTTATAATCAATGACATACTTTTTGACATGTAGTGGCCACTGTAATGTGGGAAACACAGTACAGCAAGCTGTCACAAACAGCAATCTGACAATGATGTTTTTTTAATAGGTATTCAGTAATACTAATTGTGAAATAACTATTGACCAGGGCAGCAGAATCCCTGGGCTTCATTTAAATTTTTTATGGAATCATAGAATCCCTACAGTGTGGAAGCAGACCATTCAGTCCATTAATTGTGAAATAACTATTGACCAGGGCAGCAGAATCCCTGGGCTTCATTTAAATTATGTTATGGAATCATAGAATCCCTACAGTGTGGAAGCAGACCATTCAGTCCATCAAATCCACACTGACCCTCTGAACAACACCCTACCCAGACCCACCCCTCTACTCTATAATCCTGCATTTCTCAATGCCAATCCACCTCATTTATGCATCCCTGAACACTGTGGGCAATTTAGCATGGCCAATCCACAAAACTGCACATCTTTGAACAGTGGGACAAAACCAGAGCACCCAGAGGAAACCCACGCAGACATAGGGACAATATGCAAATTCCACATAGGCAATCGCCCAAGGGTGGATCAAACCCAGATCGAAAGCACTGTGAGGCAGCAGTGCTAACCACTGAGCCAACGTGCTATCCCTTTGCATCTACCTTGAGAAATCTAAGAGGTCCTTGGTTTTAACACTTCATCCGAATGGCAGCCCTTCCAAAAGTGCAGTAATCCCCTCAGTGCTCCACTAAATTTTCAGATTAAATTTGTGTACTCAAAGCTACCTTTCGTACAGTCTCTGTTCACTCCTATAAAGGGGATTCTATCTTATTCTCTTCTTTGGCCATGACTTTGGTGTGTGGCAGGAGGCACATAGGCATACTACAGATGTTCTGAAGAAGGGTCACTGGACCTGAAACATTAAAACTGCTTTCTCTTCACAGATACTGTCAGAGCTGCTGAGTCTTTCCAGAAATTTCTGTTTTTGCTTCAGATTTCTGGCACAGCTCTTTGCTCTATTTTAGTATTTTGATACAGATGGTTGGTTCCATTTACTAAAGGACATTGGTAAACCAATCGCAATATCCCAAAAATCTCTCGCTTTCTGGCGACTTTCTTTTTCTAGATACCAGTTTTTTATTTATAATTTTAATTATCCTGAACTCAAATTCTCTTTAGTTATTTGAACCCATGTTTAACTAGAGAATGGATCCCTTTGGCCTATACATTAATGACCCTATTAGTGGACCTCGCCCTTTTAAACTTATAAAAAGGGGAGGGTTCAGCGCTATTGGATAGGATTCCTTTCTTCAGGTATGGCAGTTTCCAGAACGTTACTCTCTGCAAAATGTTAAAAAGAACTACTGATGAAGGCTTAGACTCTGATTCCGACCCTACAATTGTAATTGGCTAATACTATAGACACCACTTGAGGTTTCTGCTTTAATTCAGAATAATTCAGAAGATATCAATCAAGGCTTTTCAACTCCCTTTTTGCCTATGTTAACGCAGCTCAAGCCTGAGGAACTGACACTAATTTTCAAACACAATATTGCGTAAAAGAGAAAACAAGAATTAAAGCAGAGTCCAGTAAATGTGTGAGAGGTGTTCAAAGATGTGCAGTTTGGTGGATTGGCCATGCTAAATTGCCCATAGTGTTCAGGGCTGTGTAAATGAGGTGGATTGGCATTGGGAAATGCAAGGTTATCGGGTAGAGGGTGGGTCTAGGTGGGGTGTTGTTCAGAGGGTCAGTGTGGATTCGATGGACTGAATGGCCTGCTTCCACACTGTAGGGATTCTTTGATTGCATGACAAAATTTAAATGAAGCTCAGGGATTCTGCCCGAAACGTCGATTCTCCTGCTCCTTGGATGCTGCCTGGCCTGCTGTGTTTTTCCAGCATCACATTTTTCAACTCTGGTCTCTAGCATCTGCAGTCCTCACTTTCTCCAGGGATTCTGCTGCCATGGTCAAAATATCTATCCAAGTCAAGTTACAACGTAATAACAAGAAATATTGCAAGCGTTTTCTGAAATAAATTTTTTTGTCTTACATACCAGAGCAAGTATAGAGGCTTGGAAAACAGGACATGGTGTTACAATAATGTTATAAACCATATACAGTTAGAAAAAAACTGCATTGCCTGGTTAAAATTGCCCTTTGACGGTCATACTGGTTTCTTTTATTACTCTGCAAATCTTCACACTCTGCCTCCAACACGCTCCATCTAAGTGGATCATTTGACAGAGTTCCAGTTGCTGCAGACATGAGGTGAGATGGCATTCTCCACTCCAGACCAACATTTGAGATATAAAAGTGCCACTAATGAAAATGGATCCAACTCATTGACATTGGGGCAGCGCAGTGACTCAATCGTTAGCACTGTTGCCTCACAGTGCCAGGGACCCGGATTCAATTTCAGCCTCAGCCAACTATTTATGTGGAGTTTGTAAGTTCGCCCGTGTCTGCGTGGGTTTTGTCCGGTTTCCTCCCGCAGACCAAAGATGTGCAGGTTAGGGTGATTGTCCATGCTAAATTGCCCCATTGTGTTCCGGGGTGTGTAAGTCAGGGGTAAATGTAGAGTGATAGGGTAGAAGAATGGGTCTAGATGGGATATCATTTGGAGGGTCAGTGTGGATTTGTTGGGCCAAAGGGCCTGTTTCCACACTGTATGGATTCTTTATAAATTATTCTAACCTGCTGAGAATCAGGCTTCACTAGGTTTGTATGGTCAGATAGGCTTTAAGTGTAGAGTTTATTATTCTCAGGTTTAAGTTCAAGATCAAATAGCCTGACTTGGCATTTTTTCTGACAAGTGGATTTTTTAAAATTGTTCTTCTGAAAGATTCATTCCAGTTAAATGGTGACTTGCCTGCTTGGGAAATATCTCCAACTCTCACAAAAGTAGTATTCGTGGAATCATAGAGGGAATATTGTAACCCCTGAAAACAGGTGGGTGTTAAATCTGAAAGAAACAAAGCACAGCACGTCTGGTAGCATCTGTGGAGAGAAATCAAAATTAATGGCAGAACTGTTCTGAGGAAGGGTCACCGGACCTGATGAAGGGCTTTTGCCCGAAACGTTGATTTTCCTAATCCTCGGATGCTGCCTGACCTGCTGTGCTTTTCCAGCACCACTCTAATCTAGACACCGGACCTGAAACGTTAAGCCTGATTTCTCTTCACAGCTACTTTCAGACCTGCTGAGCTTTACCAGCAATTTCTGGTTTTGTTTCTGTTTTGCAGTTCTTTTGTTTTTTAAATCTGAAAAAGTTGGGTGGGAACTGATGTGGTCGACTGGAATCACAAAGAAGACAGGCAAATGAAGGGTTCAGAGGCTCCAGATCACCTGTGTCTCACTCTGCAAAGTATAATCTATGTTTCCTTGCATCTTCATCCACATTGTAAAAGTATAACGGCAATGAAGAATAGCTGCAACCTGGAGTGGGTGATGTGTTTATTTTGTTGTCGGAGAACATGTGCTCTATTTGTGATTGATATAAGGCCTTGCCATTGGAATCATAAAATCCTTACCGTTTGGAAGCAGACCATCCGGCCTATCGAGACCATACCGACCCACCGAGGAACATCAAATGCAGACCCAGCCCCATTATCCAATCCCCTTAATCTTGCATTTCCCACAAGTATTCCACCCTGGATACTATGGGGCAATTTAGCAAGGACAATCCACCTAATATGAACATCTTTGTACTAGAGGGGAAACCAGAGCATCCAAACTTATCAGGCATTTACATCAAACAGGTTAAAGATATTTGTAATCATAGGTTTCTGTATGTGAGCCACAGGTTGAATACAAATCCTGGCCACAGGCGATCTTGACCATATTACAAATTGATCACTGTCATCTTTGTGAAACAGTAGCAGTGTGATTCTGATTAAATCAGAAGCATGATTTAAAATTGATTGTAGTGTTATCCATTATCCCTGACTTTCTTTTCTGCAATTGTCCATTTCCTTTTGCTTTTTTGTATCCTGGTATTCAGAACATATAACTTCTGTCAGCATGAAGTGATATTTTGATTTGTCTCAGTTCAGTAACTTCCACTGCCACAAGGGAGCAGTTTGGTTCTATAACTTGGTGCACTATCCAATGTTAATGTATAAATCTTGTCTCCTGGAAATGAACTTAAGAAACCCTAAGATTATGCTGTGGTTTTTATAAATGCTGGCATTTTGTAATAATTTTGTAACAGGTGAAAATTGCAGTTTTTGAAAGGTAATTTAACAAGTAGTTCACTTTGTTTCCAATAATAAGATTGCTGAAATGGAAAGACTTGTTTCAAGGATTGCAGTTATTGTAGTTTTGTTTCTTTCAAGGTCAGATTAATGGCTACTGGTTCTTGAGGTGTTGAACCTTTATGTAGACTGGATTCATGTCAAGTGCCAGTGTATTTCTCCGAGAAACTGAAACAATATTGTGTGTTAAGGATGTATAGCTTTGCTCAGCTTCTGCACATTGATGCCTTATTACCTGGTGATCAGTTGATGAATTTCAAACGCTTGTCACCCTAGTCAGCATTCTGCTATGTCATCACATTATCCACAATGGAAACAGGCTGCTCATTACCAAAAAATACTCAAGGTTAAATTAAGGGGTGACTGGAAATTGGAGTTGAAGGGTGATGTAGCAGTAATGTCATTGGGCTAACAGTCCAGAGCCCAAGCCTTATGTTCTGAGGGCATGGGTTTGAATCCGCACATGGCATCTGGTGAAACTTGAATTCAATAAAAACCTGGAATAAATAGTTAGCCAAATGACAACTAAACAATCACTGTCAATTGTTGGAAAATCCTAAACAGAAATTGCTGGAGAAACCCAGCTGGTCTGTGGGATGGAAGAGAGTTAACATTTCAAATCCAGTGACCCTTCCTCAGGATTGTGAGTAGCTGGACACAAGCCAAATTGGGGGAGAGGTGGGTGGAGATAGAATCCAAAATGAGATATGAAAGAGGTAGGGAAACAAGGAGATTATGGACAGCAGGTCAGGACAAATGAAAAGCTGAATAAGAATCATAAGAGCTCAGAGTGAGAAAATGGGTTACGTTTAATACAATCACCCATTCCCACATACTCCATGCCCATTATCACATTATATGGAATAAAAAACTGAAAAAACTGTAAATGCTGTAAATCAGAAACAAAAATAGCAATTGCTGGAAAAGCTCAGCAGATTGGGAGAGTAGAGGGAAATCAGAGTTAAGGTTCAGGTTGAGTGTTCTGAGGAAGGGTCACTGGACCCAAAATGTTAACTCTGATTTCTCTGCACAGGTGGTGTGCAGAGTCATAGAGAAACAGACCCTTCTGTCCAACTCGTCCATGCTGACCAGATACCCTAAACTAATCTAGTCCCATTTACCAGCACTTGGCCTACATCCCTCTGGACACTTCCTATTCATGTTCCCATCCAGATGCCTTTTAAACGTTGTAATTGTACCAGCCTCCACCACTTCCTCTGGCAGCTCATTCCATACACACACCACCCTCTGCTTGAAAAAGATGCCCCTTAGGTCCCCTTTAAATTTTTACCCTAAACCTATGCCCCTCATTCTGAACTCCCCCATCTCAGGGAAAAGTCCTTAGCTATATACCCTGTCCATGCCCCTCATGATTTTAACCTCTATAAGGTCACCCCCTCAGCCTCTGACACTCCGGGGAAAACAGCGCCAAACGTTCCAGCAACGTCTGTTTTAGTATCACATCATATGGGTTGTATTCAGTGCAGCTAACCCATTTTCTCTCTCTTGGCTCTTATTCAGCATTTATTATGTCCTGCTCTGTTATCCATAATCTTGGTTACCTACCCCTTTCATACCTTTCTCTGGCCTCCATCTCCACCTACCTCTCACCTGTCTCTTCCCCAACCCACCCCATCCCCTGCAACCCGTACCACCCTCTGCATGAAAAGGTTGCCCCTTAAGTCTCTTTTATATCTTTCCCCTCTCACCCTAAACCTATGCCCTCTAGTTCTGGACTTCCTGACCCCAGGGAAAAGACTTTGACTATTTATCCTATCCATGCCCCTCATAATTTTGTAAACCCCTATAAGGTCACCCCTCAGCCTCCGACACTCCAGGGAAAACAGCCCCAGCCTATTCAGCTTCTCCCGATAGCTCAAATTCTCCAACCCTGGCAACATCCTTGTAAATCTTTTCTGAACGTTTTCAAGTTTCACAACATCTTTCCGATAGGAAGGAGACCAGAATTGCATGTAATATTCCAAAGTGGCCTAACCAATGTCATTTGCAGCCGCAACATGACCTCCCAACTCCTGTACTCAATACTCCGACCAATAAAAGAAAGCATATCAAACGCCTTCCTCACTATCCTACCTACTGCGACTCCACTTTCAAGGAGCTATGAACCTGCACTCCAAGGTCTGTTTGTTCAGTAATACGCCCTAGCACCTTATCATTAAGTATATAAGTCCTTCTAAGATTTACTTTCCCAAAATGCGGTACCTCACATTTATCTGAATTAAACTCCATCTGCCACCTCTCAGCCCATTGGCCCATCTGATCAAGATCCTATTGTAATCTGAGGTAACTTTCTTCACTGTCCACTACACCTCCAATTTTTGTGTTATCTGCAAGCATACTAACTATACCTCTTATGCTCGCATTCAAATCATTTGTATAAATGACAAAAAGTAGATGACCCCCCCGGCGCACTAAGTCAAGGTCAGCCTCTGACTGTAGTCCAAGGGCATAGACACAGTCAGTCAGTCTCTATAGATGGTCAGAGTTGAGACAGTGTTCACATAAGGGGTGAGGGGCCAAATGTTAGGCAGCCCACAACCCGTCTTGGTTCTTTCTACTCTACTGGTGGCTGTTTTCCTCTTTGAATGAGAGATGGCAGGGTCAGATCTCCAGCATCTGCCGTTCTTTGTTTGATTACATTGTTGCAAAAACCTATCTGGTTCACTAACCTCCATCAGGGAAAGAAATCTGCCGTCCTTACTTGATCTGGCCTACATGTGACTCCAGACCCACAGTGATGTTAACTCTTAAAAAGCTTCATCCTGTGTTTGAATGACAAAAGAAAAGGCCAAATTGATCAGAATTAGATTTTGTGATGTAGCGCTAATACTCAGAAAAGTGTGGTTGAATACATTGAAACGGAGGAAGAGTCCTTGAAGGATGGTTAGGCATGGTTGTATAAATGGACCTGTTTCTTCAAGTATATTTCCCGTTCCATTATGAGAAGAGAAGGAAAGAGAGGAATATGTTAGTGAAAGTTGGAGGATGTTAGTCATGGTGGAGTTTATTTGTCCTCAGTCTAGAATCCCTCAGTCCTTGTTGCCCTGTTTTAAGAAATCAAATAAAACTTCCTGAGAGCTGCCCAGAAATACTTTCCAGATTTGTCAGTGACAAGTTTCTTCTAATTCAGCTTCCTCACCTGTAGGAAGCCTTGAAGTGAGATCAATAATGTGAATGAGCAGGCAATTGCAACAACAAAGCTCTTTAGC
Organism: Chiloscyllium plagiosum; assembly: GCF_004010195.1. Lineage (NCBI taxonomy): Eukaryota > Metazoa > Chordata > Chondrichthyes > Orectolobiformes > Hemiscylliidae > Chiloscyllium > Chiloscyllium plagiosum. The sequence goes on along the minus strand of NC_057732.1, from coordinate 49,132,974 downwards.
CAATTCAAACTAAAGAATCCTCCTTGAACCACACAATGTCCAAACCATGAAGTGGAACAATAAAATAAATTTAAATGATGTGTGGAAGACAAAATAATGATTGAGAAATTCAGACCGCTGAAGGGAGAAAGACAAGAGAGACAGAAACTGAAAAAGAACTAAAAAATCTCTAACATTTATTTTCTTTTGAAGGAATGATGACAACATGCTTATAAAATTTTTCTTTTTTTAGAGTTTGATGAGCTGAATGGCCTGTTTCCTCACTGTAGGGGTTCCATAATTCTATGAGCCCATGACAACATTTAGAAGAACATGAGGGCATCATCTCTGCTGTCCTGGTCAATATTTTTTACTTTAGATTAGCTTAGATTACTTAGTGTGGAAACAGGCCCTTTGGCCCAACAAGTCCACACCGACCCGCCGAAGCGCGACCCACCCAGACCCATTCACCTAACACTATGGGCAATTTAGCATGGCCAATTCACCTAACTTGCACATTTTTGGACTGTGGGAGGAAACCGGAGCACCTGGAGGAAACCCACGCAGACACAGGGAGAATGCGCAAACTCCACACAGTCAGTCGCCTGAGGCAGGAATTGAACACGGCTCTCTGGCGCTGTGAGGCAGCAGTGCTAACCACTGTGCCACCGTGCCGCTCACGAGCCAATGTGCCGCCCACAGTTAAAATGACTGAAGGTCAAAATAATCTTGTCATTATCAGATTGCTGCTTGTGGCATCTTGCTGTACTATGTTTCCCATATTTTGTAATCACTACATGTTTAAAAAGTATGTCATTGGTTATAACGCATTTTGGGATTGTTCAGTAATCTCCAATGTCTATCTCAAATCCAACTTACTCTTAAATTTACTGGCCTGACTTCTTGCATCTTTAGACAGAGAAACAAAGTTAATGATTTGAGTCTGATTTGTTTCATCTTTGTAACCAGAGGAGAATCAAACTGAATTTGAAAGATTAACCCTGTTTCTCCCTCCACTGATGCTGCCAGACATGTTGAGTCTTTCCAGCATTCTCTGCTTTTGTTTCATATGCCCAGGATCTGTTGCACTTTTATTTTATCTTTAAAGTGAACCTGACTGGAGGTTGGCTAACGTTGTACAATTATTTAAGAAAGGTGGTAAGAACAAGCCAGGGAATTACAGACCAGTGTGTCTGGCGTCAGTGGTGGGCAAGTTGTTGGAGGGAATCCTGAGGGACAGGACTTACACATATTTGGAAAGGCAAGGCCTGATTAGGGATAGCCAACATGGCTTTGTGTATGGGAAATCATGTACCACAAACTTGGTTGAGTTTTTTGAAGGAGCATCGAAGAGGATTAATGAGGGCAGAGCAGTGGACATGATCTACATGGATATCAGTAAGGGTTTGACAAGGATCCCCATGGGAGACTCGTTAGCAAGGTTAGATCTCATGGAGTACGGAAGAACTAGCCATTTGGATACAGAACTGGCTCAAAGGTAGAAGACAGAGGGTGGTGTTGGAGGGTTGTTTTTGGTGGTGTAGTGGACAGCAAAGAAGGTTACTTCAGATTACAATGGGATCTTGATCAGATGGGCCAATGGGTTGAGCAGTGGCAGATGGAGTTTATGGTTCTGTTCGCCGAGCTGGGAATTTGTCTTGCAAACGTTTCGTCCCCTGTCCAAGTGACATCCTCAGTGCTTGGGAGCCTCCTATGAAGCGCTTCTGTGATGTTTCCTCCAGCTGCTTCTTCTCCCAAACTTTGAAGATGGAGTTTAATTTAGATAAATGCGAGGTGCTGCATTTTGGGAAAGCAAATCTAAGCAGGACTTACACACTTAATGGTAAGGTCCTGGGGAATGTTGCTGAACAAAGAGACCTTGGAGTGCAGGTTCATAGCTCCTTGAAAGTGGAGTCGCAGGTAGATAGGCTAGTGAAGAAGGTATTTGGTATGCTTTCCTTTATTGGTCAGAGTATTGTGTACAGGAGTTGGGAGGTTATGTTGCGGTTGTACAGGACATCAGTTAGGCCACTTTGGAATATTCTGATCTCCTTCCTATTGGAAGGATGTTGTGAAACTTGAAAGAGTTCAGAACATATTTACAAGGATGTTGCCAGGGTTGGAGGATTTGAGCTATAAGGAGAGGCTGAATAGGCTGGGGTTGTTTTCCCTGGACCGTCAAAGGCTGAGGGGTGACTCATAGAGGTTTATAAAATCATGAGAGACATAGATAGGGTAATTAGACAAAGTCTTCTCCCTGGAGTGGGGGAGTCCAGAATGGGAGGGCATAGATGTAGGGTGAGAGAGAAAAGATATAAAAGGGATCTTTTTCACACAGAGGGTGGTGCGTCTATGGAAATGAGGTACCAGAGGAAGTGGTGGAGGCTGGTACAATTGCAATTTTTAAAAGGCATCTGGATGGGTATATGAATAGGAAGGGTTTGGAGGGATATGGGCCAAGTGCTGGCAAATAGGGCTAGATTAGGTTAGGATATCTGATCGGCATGGATGAGTTGGACCGAAGGATTTGTTTCCGTGCTGTACATCTCTATGACTCTATGATGGAGAGTTGTTGTTTTTTGGTTTGATTGATAGTGTACCTACCCATCATTCCATTGCTGAAGCACCTTAGTTTTCAAAATAAGTGTTAGCTATCAGTTTTCCATGGTAATGTCTCTAATAATCAGAGTTCACTTGCTAACCATTCATTATTCAGTATAATGCTGTTTTCCTTTTACTTTGGTATTTCTTGCAAATTGTCCTGATGAAAGCAACAACAAAATGTATCTCTTTTTCAGCAATACTCAAATTCTGAATGAACAAATGACTATTTTTTAACTAACCATCATCATTGGGCAATTTTGAGAAGTAAGTGGTGCTCTGGACAGCTGACTGATTATAATAGACAAAGTCTGTGGAATTACATTTGACAGCTAAAATAATGACAATAAAGGGGAAAAAAAATCTACTGGCTGGTCAAGGATTCAGTGGTCACGAAATGTATATTTGCAAGTCATAAAAATGTTTCAAAATTTGTGCTGCTGAGTCTGTTGTATGGTTTTTGAATGCAATCCATTATCAAAAATAAATTGTGCCTTTTTAATGTAATATTTAGAGCAAAAGCAATGGTCCAAAGCTCATGCAGTACAAAGATGGCCTGTGTGCCTCACTGTATTGCGAGGTCTCAAACTGTTAATTATTTCTGCATCATGCCAGCCTTCATCTCATGCACAACAGGTCCTCTGTCTCTATAAACAGCAATTACACGGTCTTGAATACCTCCTTGGAAGTCTAATGAGCCATGACAGGGCTCAATGACAGTGGGCAGCACTCCATTAACTTATTGGCCCCTTTGGTTAGTTTATCATAGTAGATTATTACTCGCCTGAACTCTTGTTACTACAGTGAATGTGCAATCTAATGGAAAATGACACACTGTCTGAGGCTACAATAAATACCAGTAGATGGGCCCGCAATTGGTATGCTACAAGGCCTTCCAATCACTTCCTTAATTACTACAAGCACTATAAGTTTGAGGTGATTTATTGTCTAACACTGGACCACCTTCCTTACTGCTCATTTGAGTTTTTAAGGCTATCAGGCTTGCATTTGACAGGAAACATTTGCGAGTGTGTGCATTTGTATATACCATTGACCAGACACTGAATGAGACTAGCCATATAAATACTGTTTGAGTAACTATGTATGTCCTGGGGTTTACTATTGACCAGACACTGAATGAGACGAGCCATATAAACACAGCGGCTACAAGAGGCTGGGAAAACTGCAGTGAGTAATTCACCTCCTGACTCCCCAAAGACTGTCCAACATTCAGAAGGCACAAATCATGAGTGTGATGGAATACTCACAGCTTGGCTGGATGAATGTAGCTTTAACAACACTCACGAAAGCTGACACCATTCAGAACAAAACAGCCTACTTGATTGGTATCACATGTATTCACTTCACCAGTGATGTTCAGTAACAGCAGTGTATACTATCTACAAGATGCATTGCAGGAATTCACCAAAGGTTTTTAGTCAGCACATTCCAAACCCATGACCACTTCCATCTAGAAGGACAGGGCCACCAGATACATGGGAACGTCACCACCTGCAAGTTTCCTTCCAAGCCACTTACCATCCTGACTTGAAAATATATAATTGTTCCTTCAGTGCCACTCAGTTCAAATCTTGGAACTCCCTCCCTGATGGCAAGAAGATAGTTCAACACCATCTTCTCAAGGGCAGCCAGGGGTGGGCAATAAATGCTGGCCCATCTAATGACACCCACATCCCATGAATGAATTCCTAAAATTTGTTGTAACAGCTAACTGCCCTGTCTTGATCTCCAATGTAAACTGTTGTTCAAGGTTAGCATCCTGATTTCCATTTTGGGAGGTTGAGTGTTCAAGGTCCATTTTAACAACACAGAATCTCTGTTAATACTCAAGGGCTACACTTAGTGAATATGCTGTTAGCCTTTTGGATAAAATGTCCAATCAAGTGTATGGCCCCTCACATGGGTGCACAGGATCACCTTCTCTGGCAGCGCAAGTAGCATTCCACCAGTGTGCTGGCCAATGTTTATCCCTCAATAAACATCATTGACATGTATTACAAGGTCATTTATCACTTGCTGATTGTTGCAGGTTGCTGTGTTCAAACTGGCAGTGTCTCCCACTTCACAAAAACAGCTACACTACAAAAAATACTTATTTGGCTGTAAACCGCTTTGAGACATTTTGAAGTAATGAACAGTCCTATACAAATGTGGAAACTTTCTTTTATTTCTATTAGGTCTGATCTGGCAGCTCTCACATCACTGTTGTTTTTGGAAATATAAAGCCCCTGCTTGGATGCTTGTTACTCACTGCCATTCAAATTCAAAGGTGCAGTGATCCCAAAAGACTCAAAATGAAGTCTAATAAGTCTTTAAATTTAAACTTCTTCCTGTCAGTGTAATATGAGATTGCCTTCGGAGGCCTAATTGAATTTTGGATGAATTACACTGCAGAGTTTGTGTTGAAACTGAAACCCTGTTGTATCAAGCCCATCTGTGTACTAAAGCTAACCTAGAAATGTGCAACGTGGCTTGGCTGAGGGCAACAAAAAAGGGATATCAAAGCAGAAGAAGCCTCAGTTTGTACAGCAATGAACGGTTAAATTATGGATCATGTTAAATATTCCACTGACCCAAAATATGTTTCTCGAACTGGAACGGCCAATGTATTATGAAAAGTGAAACTCTAACATTGAGATATCTGAAGCAAGTAGTAGTGTGGTATTTGCCTGTACATTCATGTTGTTGGATTGTATGATAGACGAATGGTGTGACGGGAACAGTATGAGATAATGAAAGGTTACATAAAATCGACACTGTCTGTGATACATTCACTGATGGGTTGCCATGGAAACAGAGAAGTGGCATCATTGCACCATTTTGACAGCTGGTGAAAATCTGGTCTCACATGAACCATGCTGAATGATTGATTGAAAATGTCGACTTGTTGGCCAAAATGATCTTGCCTCCGCAAGTGTGAAGGACATGAAAATACCTGCATTTAATAAGTCATTCCCAATTCCTCTTTTCTTGCCAAATGACAACAGTTAAGTCAAAGGAAAAATACAATTTCAGGGCTGGAAGATTGCAGCAATGTCTTTGGAAAGTGCTATGTGGTGGACAAGGTGACATAGTGGTTTTGTTAGTTAAATTGTAATCCACAGGTCTGGGGTAACGACCTTTGGATATGAATTCCAGTCCCAAAAATTCCAGAATGGAATTTAAAATTCAACCAATTATATAAATCTGAAATAAATGTTGGCGTCAGTCATTGGTTGATCGTTGTTAGATTTTAGAGTCATGACCACAGTTTCTTAGTAGAGGCAGTAGACCCTTCCTAGGGAATTTTCAGAGAGTTTGTTAAGAAGCAATAGTTTAGATATGATGCATGAGTTAATTTGCCAGAAAACAACCCATAACAGATTGAAGTAGTGGAGGCTACATCCTTATTTTCAACTGAAGGGCTTTGTGGATCATCTTTGTCCTGTTATGGTCCATCTTCCATCTGAAGGAGCCAGTTGTCAGGTGAGGAATGCCACCTAGGATGGACACCCCTCTAACTCTGAGCACTTGTTGATGTACCCACTTTTGGGTTGGCAATCTAGGCTCATCTGAACCCTTTTAACCAATAAGCATGGACAGATACTGACAATGTCACAATAACCATTATTCCCTTGCCTAGCTGAAGGCTATTTCTCATTCTTTTTGGGATTAAACTTTTATTTTCTTGTGTTGTTAGGCTGAAAGTGTAGGGATCAGAGTGGGATATGCCGGTTGGATCTTATAGAATATAAGTTCCCTGATTGGGGCTGTTAACCTGGTCCACTCAGGGACCGCCGGCTGACAGATATAAACAGGAGTATCTGAGGGTGTGTTCACTCTGAGAGCAGGTTCTGAGCTAGCTGGATCAGTGTCATGTACAATGTATATGTAAATAAAGGGTGACTCGGTGACAGGATATTGGCCTTTGTAGAATTATTTCAGAAAGTACTATTACGACACAGAGGTGAAACCCTCTGTTAATTAAGCCAAACACCCAGAAAAGCTCACCTCATCTCACAATCTGTTAAAGTATGAGTGACAGAGAACTCCCAAATTCCACTATTCAAGGAAAATAACATCAATTTATTCTTTAATTCTAAAAGTGAACATTAAACAACAACTATTCACAGCTCTAAGCACCCCCCTTCTCTTAACTGCTTATTATCTGCCACCAACTCTAGAACGATATGCTGTTCCAATAAGACACATTAAAATTACATCAATATAATTTCACAACCACACAGCGGCTGTCATCTTTGGTGTCTTTCTTCTTCCAGCTGAAGATCTGCCTGTGTCATTGTCTTTCTTTCTACTGCAAATATGTTTCATGTGAAAAGGTACCTTTTGGTAGAGAGAGTTTCCTAATTTCTTGGCTCTCTCTTGAAGGCAATTGCTCTGTCCAATTTTCAAAATGCCTGTTTTTTTTATATCCCCAACGTTGGATTGTTTCATTGATTTGATGTTGGCAAAACAATAAATTCAAGTTCTATTGGGTTTTAGTAGCCTGGGGCACAATTTAAACTGGTTAAATCCAAATTGTTGTCAAAACAGCAACTAAAATTCAGGTATCCATTTCACAGCCAAATGTTATATATTTTCAATTTTCCAGTACACTCTGGGACTGCCATTGAGTCATATACACAGGCGCTTGTAATCTCAGTAGAGTACAGCATTCACTCTCTCAGAAAGGTACAGTACACACCTTCAACTTCACAACAGTATCAAATGGGTTCTTTAAGATCTGATTAAGATGAAAACAAGAAGTCATGTGTGCTTCAATTCATTAGCTTAGTCAACTTTATACATATAAAAACTAACACGTCTCACTATCTTTTGACTCAATGGGAACTGGCAATAGTGACCCTTGGAACTCTATCTCAAATTCCATGGTACTGGTCTCACAAGTTCTAGCCCAGTAGTGAAAGTCCAATGCATGGAGTAAAGTCCCTGGTACTAATACTATTCTGAATCGAATGATACATGTTGAATTATTATTTCATATTATTTTCAGTACTTTCCCAGGTGTTCTGTGTCTCTGTGTTAACTGCACAATAAGTCTGTTTCACAAGTCCAGAGAGGGTCAGTACAGTTACCTTCTACCTAAAACAGGTTGTTTTTTGCACTATGCCTGCTTTCCAATGTAAATTGCCACCATCTTCAATTGCTCCTGGTCATGTCCAATTACCCCCTAAAGACTATCGCATTTTAAACCCAACACTACATTTTGAAACACAGCTTTGAATCTCTAGAAACCCTACAGTGTGGAAACAGGCCCTTTGGCCCAACAAGTCCACATCGACCCACCGAAGAGTAACCCACCCAGACCCATTCTCCTATCCTATTACCCTATATTTACCCCTAAATAATGCACCTAACCTACACATCCCTGAACACTATGGACAATTTAGCATGACCAATTCACCTAACCTGCACATCTTTGGACACTGGGAGGAAACTGGAGCACCTGGAGGAAACCCATGCAGACACTGGGAGAATGTGCAAACTCCACACAGACAGTCACCCGAGGCTGGAATTGTACTGGGTTCCTGGTGCTGTAAGGCAACAGTGCTAACCACTGAACCACTGTGATAATATAGTGCATATAAACATAGAGAACAGGAACAGGAGTAGGCCATTCAGCCCTTTGAGCCTGTTCCACTATTTATTATGATCATGCCTGATGATCCAACTCAGTAGAGAAAGTGAGGGCTGCAGATGCTGGAGATCAGAGCTGAAAATGTGTTGCTGGAAAAGCGCAGCAGGTCAGGCAGCATCCAAGGAACAGGAGAATCGACGTTTCGGGCATAAGTCCTGAAGAAGGGCTTATGCCCAAAACGTCGATTCTCCTGTTTCTTGGATCCTGCCTGACCTGCTGTGCTTTTCCAGCAACACATTATCAGATCCAACTCAGTAACCTGTTCCTAGTTTTCCCCCATATCCTTTGATTCTAAGTGCCCTGTCCAATTGCTTCTAGAAATCATACGATGTTTTGGCCTTAACTGATTTCTGGGTAAAGAAATTGGCACATATTACCAGGTAGTACCTCAGTGGTATTCACTACAACCTTTCTTTTGCCCTGTTTATTAGAAATTATTTATGTTTGGGAAAACACGTAGCTGCTGTAACAATAGTTACATGGAATCTCATGCTACACAGAAAATACCAGACAAATTCACTTGTAAAGGGACCCCAATTTCCAACACCATGAAACTATCAGATTTTGCAAAAACTCAACAGATTTGCTTGTGATTTTCAGGCAAGGATATCTGCATCATTACACCACCATTCATTTTGATGTCCAACAACAATATTTGGAAATAGCAGCTGAGAGGCACCGACCAAGCAAAGGGGCCCATGCGAGAGAATTCTGTGCATTCTGAACAGCTAAGTTAATGATGGATGGCCACAGTGCTCCCACATTTAGGAGCTCAGAGCTTCTTCTGAGGAAAAACGCATTAGGATCAACAAACATATTCAGATTTTATGGGTCAACTATACCTACCTGTCTTCCTAATTTACTGCTTAAAGTTAAAAGCATCATTCATATTGTCCATTATAGCATGTTACATGTAACTATCCCTAAACATGGTTACAATTGTATCCTGTCTAATTCCATTTTCCTCGTTTGGTTTCACATTAATATCTGGCAACGTTTGACTGGTACATTTTATATAAATTGTTTTCTCTTCTTTTGTTCTATATTGGGCCAAGGCATGTCCGAACAGTCTAGACATTAATAGAGAAACAAAGGAACCAAAGAACATTAGATGCTGGAAGTCAGAAACAAAACAGAAATGCCTGGAAAAAACTCAGCAGGTCTGGCCGCATCTATGGAGAGAAATCGGAGTTAACATTTTGGGTTCAATGACCCTTGTTCTGAATTAAGAAGCAGTTGGTACATAGAGTATGATAGTTTTTATTTGCACCTTCCTTTTCCCAATCAACTTTCTCCTCATCCTTTCTCAAAGTGTTGACCCCTTTGCTAGTTTCCGCTGCTTCTCTGGATACTCACCGCAGTAACTGTTGATCATGGATGAGACTTGAGGGTGAGTGATGGCTCACTATTTGCCTTATCATGGGAAACCATCAAGTACTAACCCAATCTTATTGTCACTTAACATTCATGCCTGGATTAAGATCAAGTTTGGGAATCCAGATTTTTTTTACCTTCCCTTCTTTAATGTAGGTGGTTAAGTTCAATTATTTTGTCCCTGCTGTGCTTTTTCCAGCTCCACACTTTATCAACCCTGTAGGGGAGGGAAGGTAGATAAAGAGGAAACCTCTGATTTCTAACATTATTCCTTTCCAAACTTAGATGGTTAGGCATATCATTTCAAATTGGCAGCTGGAGAAATGACTTCAAGGAGACTGCATGTAACCTCCTACATAACTAACAGCATGTCTGCCTTGGGTGGGAGTGACTCTGGAATCTATTTAAAGACCTTCCAGGACATTCATTTCAGCAAGGGGCAGAGGGTTCACAATGCATTTTTCTGATTGACCCCAATCCCATATCTCCCCTCTGCCTCAAATCACTTACTGAAATAACTACACTGGGTTGCACCCAAAGATCTGATCTAAGACCATCAACATGAAATGTTAACTCCGTGCCTCTCTTCCTGGTGCTGTTGAGTATTTCCAACAGCTTCTATGTTCTACTCCTGACTGGATTGATCTTCACCCTTCCAAGCCTTTCAGTGAATTGGAATTGGATCTGAGAGAAGGTAGGTGTAACAGGTTTTGTGGAGACCTAACTTCTCTCTCGTTCTGAAATGTGTTCTTGTAGAACAACTTGGCTCGACAAATATTGCCTTTATCCAATGGATTAGTGCTCAAAATGGAAGGCACACATTATGGGACTTGAATAGCTCGAAATACAAAGAACCAAATCAATCATAAATGACCTGGCAAAACAGTGGATAAGTGATCTAGACTAACCCCAGAACTGATTGAGCTGCTGTAGTTTGAGTATTCTCCCAACTTTGACTCCAGATCCAAAGCAATGTAATTGACTTTTAAGTGCCCTCTGGCACCAAAAGCCATCTGGGATGGCTTTTCAAATGGCAGTATGGTGTAAGACTATTTTCTTCAGTCAAAATGTCTTATTGCCAAACTAGTTAGGCAGAGACCATGTCCAACAACAAGTCAGATCCAATGCTTTTAATCTTCTGAAAAGTATAAAGATAGATTCATCCCACAGAGGATTAGAATATCTTCAGATTTTGATCTGATTTGATCTATTGTTATCACATATATTAAGAAACAATGTTTTGCATGCTCTCTAGGCATTGATTTTGGGATGTAATGAAACAATTATCACCATTCTAATGTGAGGGCATGCATGGGGGACATGAATCCTGATCAGCATCTCAACAGTCCTGTCAATGAATGACATAAGCAAAACATCCAGCCTTTATCAGCAAAACGTCCAGCCTTTATCCCTCATAAAGGCCATTAAATAAAATGCACATGAACAGGAGTAGGCCATTCTGCCCCTCGAGCCAGCTCTCCCATTCAATAAGATCATAGCTGATCTGATTTTAACCTCAACTCTACATTCCTGCATACTCCCAATAATCTTTCATCCCCTTGATAATCACGAATCTATCCACCACTTCCTTAAGAATATTTAAAGATTCTGCATCCATTGCCTTTGAGGAAGGGTAGTCCAAAGGCTCACAACCCTCTGAGAGAAAGTGCTGCCACTCGATGAAATTGAAATGAACAATTCAACATCAAAGGAGGACAACTTGACAAAACAATTATTTAAATAAACCTGTCAGATTTGTTAATACTTTGTCTGTAGCGATTAGAACACAGTCAGCCAGATAGTTACCATAGAATATGAGTTCCCTGATTGGGGTAATTTACCTGCTCCAATCAGGGAGTCCTGGCTGATATACATAAACAGAAGTGTCAGCAGTTCTGTTCAATTTAAGAGCCAGCTGTGCACTAGCTGGGTCAGTGGCATATACTATACACATGTAAATAAAGGGTGACTTAGTAGCAGGATACCAGCTTTTGTGGTGTTATTTCATTGGCCAGGCATGATTTGATTGCCACCTGGAACTAAGTCTTTATCTGTGATTGATTTTACACATCAGGCAAAATGCCATGGTCCTTTGCAAGTGCATCTCAGGACTATGCCCATTTTAAATCCACTTCAGTTTCATTTTAACAAACCTTCTGGCATAGAGATGATATTTCTTGTTGAACCCAATTTTGAAGCATGTTTACCTTCTCATAAAAATCTACAAGGCAGTAGTTTTGCTCTCTGACACAGAATGGAAATTTTGCGGTCATGATATTGCACTGTTTTCTTTAGTTCCATTGAAAGTGACATCATTAATGACCTCTTCCAATTCCTAAGTTCTTGTGTTCCTGTATCCTTTATAAATAAATAAAGTTGGGAGAGATATTAATCCATAATGTGGCATTCCATTAGGACAGAAGTGTTTGAATCATGCCACTAGGCAAAGAGCTCCCTCTCCTGATGTAATTCGCACAATGCAGCAACTTCACTTCAATCAGTCCTTTCCCTCCTAATTTCTTTTCCGCCAGTTCTTTCCTCTTTACCATCTCCTTCTCTCTTACAGATACACTCACTTGTAGTGTCATACTTGGTGCACAATCAAGGGACACTCATTTATTTGTGAATGATCTAGCTCTATTCAGTCTTGGAGAGTGGACACTGACTTTACTTAAGCTGCCTCGTCCAAAAGCTTGGTATCCTAGATAGTTCAACAAAGAAGGGAATGGAGATGGCTGAAGGGCTTGCCATAATCTTCCAGTCTCCCCTAGTTGCAGGGGAGATGGGAAGTTTCAACTATTACTCCTGCTCCTCATGAGTTTTGGGAAGCAGTTGACACCCATCCGTAACAAAACCTTTGTTAAGTAAGTTATTTGTACTTTTTAAAATTGTTCCTTGGGAAATTGTTTCCCCAAGATGACCTTTAAAAGACCTCCCACTGGCGTAAGAAAATGGAAAAACCCAGCCCTGACAATTTCCAAAAAACGTAATCCCCAGTTTACAACAAAATCTGTATCAGGATATTTTGGTGAACTATCATTTTCATCAAGTCACATAGGAGGTTTCTTTCTGCAAGGTCTCATGCATTTTCTTGGGCTATTTTCTCAAACAATCCTCATTATTTATCTACCAGGCTTCTATGATTCCCCCTTCATCCAAAACTGGCTAAAACACTCACTTGCTGTAGCCAAGATATCCCAGAATACCTTGGGATCTCTGGCCACCATGCCATCTAGGTACCTGGTCATACTCTGTCAATCCAGAGCTGCCCTGCACAGTTTGTGATATTTGCCCCTGACATGGCAGACAAAGGGAAATTGGTACCCTGCTTTATAGATAGGGGCCTGTCTGTCCTGCTGGACAAGGTGCTGCTGGGGAGGGATATTCTCTTCCCTCAGGACTGCCAGGGGATGCCATGACACCATCCTGCCAGCATGGTCCAAGATTGGTAAGTCTTCTGGAGGAATGCCCATAAAGAAGATCAATGACCTCCTCTGCCAATGTAAGTGCTAGCACTTTCACTCTGCTACCTCACACTCACTCACTCTCTCCTACTGCACCCACCTCCCACCGAGGCTCAGGTTCTACTATCCTCACTGTCGCATGTCATATCTTCCTTCACTCACTCTCACCCACCCAACTCCCTCTCCTCCTACACTTCTAGACCCATATGGTGTCTGTGCTGCCTAATCACTCACTCAGGACACCTCACCGCTTTTCCCTCCCCTGCAATAGCACTAACATCTGCGTTACCCACTTTCATTTGACTCAATCCCTCCTTTTCTCTCAGTCCAGGAGAAACCAGTTCAGAATCAGGCAGAAAGAGCCAAGATGGGTGATGTGCCCATTAGTTGGATCAGTAGCCCATAAGAGACAGCTATCTTGACCCTTGACCCAGACCCTGACCTGACCACCAGAAGTAACTGGATAACTGTGTCTAAGATGCTGGGCTGATATTGGAAACTGCCCTTGGCTATGTGTAGCAGGACTCCTTGAATGATGGGTATATCTCCGTACTTCACTAGGGATCACTCCTCTTGGACTGTGAGACAGAGCCATTTGCTTACAATAACGAACAGTGACTTTGCTGTGTAAGCTGGCACACAGTGTGGAATGAGATTGATGCTGCATATCGCTAGATGTCCATCCCTTTAACTGATCAGAAGCACAATCAATACAGAAGGAAACACTGGAATAGATTTACAACTTCTCCAGCAACTAACATCACAGATTGGCATTTGTATCTTTGCTCTGTTCAATAGAAGTTAATAGGAAGCAGTCTCTATCAGAGATATCTGAACTGGAGTGCCAGGTTTATTGTCAAGGAAAGTTTTTTTTGATACATATTCATTCATGGGAGGTGAGTGTCATGGGATGAGCCATCATTTATGACCTTTCCCTAACTACCCTTGAGGAGGTGATAGCTTCTAGAACCACTGCAGTCCATTTCATATAGAGACACCCATGATGCTGTTAGGCAGAGAATTCCAAGGTTTTGAGCTAGCAATAGAAGGACTGTGTTGAATATTTCCAAATCAGGATTGCATTTGCAATTGTTGATGCTCCCATTTAGTTGCTGCTTTTGTCCTTCTAGATGGAATTGATTGTGGATTAGGAAGGACTGTCAGGATTGAATAACAACTAACTGTCAGGATTGAATAACAACTAAAGTACCATTTAGAACTAGTCATAGTCCCCAATTATCACCTACCGAGCTTCTTTCCCTCCCTGGTTTACTGTCAACAATTCCATTGCCTGCCTAGCCATTTTTCTCTTTCTCCCTACGCTCCCTCCCCAACCATCTACTTCTTCATTCACATCTCCCACAATCCCACTCATCCACATAAATGCCACCTTTTCTGAGTTGCTACTAGTTCTGAAGAAAAGTCACTGGACTCAAGACCTTAATTTCGTTTTCTCTCCACAGATGTTGAATTTCTCCAGAAATTTCTGAGTTGGTTCACAATGACCAAAGTATTGTCCATCACAAAACCAGGAGGAAACTGCTGTGCTGAGAGATTAGGGACAGGACTTTTGGATTGAGCGGGAGAGTTTAGGTGAGACCTGTCCACAGCCAATCTTGTTTAGATTATCTTCTGGACAAGAAAGTCTACAAAGCAGCTGTGGCTGTGAGCAGGAATTACAAGGCTGGATTAGGAAGACCCATCCACAGGCCTGGAGTTGTTGGTCAATCAGAAGTCATTACCTCAGGATAGTGATCCCACCCACACTCACACCCACTCCCACCCAAGCACACCCCGGATCACCAGATGAAGGAGGATCAGAGGTGGGAAAGGGAAGCATTGGTTGTTGGTGTTATAGGGGAGGGGAACATGTGTCTCGCAAGGTAAAGAGGGATCAAAAATGAGGGCAGGAGGTAATTTACCTTCCCCGGTCTTCGGATCGAGTTTCTCAGTCAAAGGAGAGCAGAATGAAAGGTTTCCAATTAAACTGAATAATTCCCAGCAGGATGGGAACAAGTAGCTCTCTGGTGACAATACGCCCAATCATTTGCTCTTCCTACCAATTTCCCTGTCACTGCCGGAAGGGAAAGATCTCAGCCAATCTACACTGTGTATGGATGAGTTTGGTAGCTTTCCTCAATAGAAGCCATCATTAGAAGAATTGGACATGAAAGTATCAGACCGCACATTAGTGTTTGGAGCTCAGCACATTGTTGAGTAGAGAGAGCTTTGATTCTCATTTGTCCAACTTATATCTGACCTCTGGTGCTCTATGTTTTGAATTGTAAGCGGAAGATATCTAAAGTCGAGCACTGACACATTCACCTGGACAAGGGCAAATATTCTCCAAAGAATACAATGAATAAACTGGGAGAATTTCACTTCCAAGTGGTTGGAAATTCTTCTCTCCATCTTGTTGAAGCTGGAACATTAGTTTGGGCTAGCTCTGAGTGAACACCTTATAACAATTAGATTAGATTACTTACAGTGTGGAAACAGGCCCTTCGGCCCAACAAGTCCACACCAACCCTCTGAAGAGCAACCCACCGAGACCCATTCCTCTACATTTACCCCTTCACCTAACACTATGGGCAATTAAGCATGGCCAATTCACCTAACCTGCACTTTTTTGGATTGTGGGAGGAAACCCACAGACAATGTGCAAACTCCACACAGACAGTTGCCTGAGACAGGAATTGAGCCTGGGTCTCTCCCCAGCCCCACTGACCTAACCAAGTAGTCAACGCCATGTTAACTACACAATGATAGGTAGCTTGTGACCTTTCTTGTGCCAAGTTTAATGGCAAAGGGCACCTAATCAGGGAGAAGGGTGGTAAGTGATGATCCCGCTGGTTTCCTCTTCTGCTAATGAAGACTAAGATGGGCAGGCACACAGAAGGTATTCCTGCTCCAGCTCCAGTTGAGACCCTTAAGTGAGCAGTTGGTGTCCCCATAATGACCTTATCCTGCTGGGCACTGGCATCATCCAGGACAGTGGGGTTGTGTCTCATCATGCAGGAAGAGTGATGCATAAACTGTCATGACTTGGAGGTGCTGTTGTTGGACTGGAGTGGACAAAAAATTAAAAATCACACTACACCAGGTTATAGTCCAACGGGTTTATTTGGAAGCACCAGATTTTGGCTAGTGCTGTGGCATGTTTCCTTGCAGAATCCCAGGTGAACCCCACAATTTCTGGCAGTGAATGCCTGAATGAAGAGCCAAGCAACAGAAAAGGAGGGAGAGGCTGAGGAAGGCTATGAGGTATTTCCTGCCCTTGCTGCTGAACCCCCTCCCATTCTCCTCCCTAACTCAGTTTAGTGACTCAAGACTTTCATTGACTCCAGAGGCTTGTCTAGTGCAGAGAGATTGAGCAGTGTAGGCCTATCCTCACTAGAGTTTAGAAGAATGAGAGGAGGTCTCATTGAGGTAGATGAGATGATAAATGGAATTGACCGGGTTAGGGGAGGCAATGGTCTAGCTATATTATCTCTAGGGTATTAATCTAGAAACTCAGCTAGTGTTCTAATGACTCAGATTTGAATCCCACCCATTCCAATTCAATTTTTAAAAATCTGCAATTAAGAATCTACTGATAATCACAAAACCATTGCCGATTGTCAGAAAAACCTGTCTAATGCCCTTCAGGGAGAGAGATCTGCCATCCTCACTTGGTCTGGCCGACATGTGACTCCAGAGCCATAGCAATGTGGTTGACTTCAACTGACCTCTGAAGTAGCCCAGCAAACATCTCTGTTCAAGGGCAACTAGGGACAGGCAATAAATGTTGGCCAGCCAATGATGTTCAGGTCACACAAGTGAATTTAAAAAAAGATGTTTCCTCATGTGGACAACATGGAATCAGATGTCATAGTTTTAGGCTCAGGGATGGCAGATTTAAAGGAGATGAAGAGGTTTTACTTCTCTCAAAGGATTGTGAATCTGTGGAATTCACTACTCCAGAGTGCAGTGGATTCCAGGACATTGGATAAGTCTAAGGAGGAGATGAGTGATTTATAATTAGCAGTGAGTTAAAGGGTTATAAGGAGCAACAGGAAAGTGGAGTTGAAGCTGAAATAAGGTGAACCATAAACATACAGCAATAGAAATGTATAGCACAGAAACAGACCCGACTCCCACAGCTACCTGGATTACACCTCTTCCCACCCTACGTCTTGCAGAAATCGTATTCCCAATTCCTCCACCTCTGCGGTATCTGGTCCCAGGAGGACCAGTTCCACCACAGAACACACCAGATGGCCTCCTTCTTTAGAGACCGCAATTTCCCATCCCACGTGGTTAAAGATGCCCTCCAACGCATCTCGTCCACATCCCGCACCTCCGCCCTCAGACCCCACCCCTCCAACCGTAACA